>NC_069505.1:150708677-151008677 GCF_027579735.1 Bombina bombina
TTTTAAACATTGTTGTTAATTAGCTATGCAGCCTAAAAAAATATGTATGTGACAATTTAGTTAATAGAACATTCTCTAGTCTAAAAACAAAATGCACTAAAGCATTTTATTTTAAATAACTTTATTTTACAATTATTTGTTTTTTCGCCCCTACCAATGGTTTAACTACATGGTCAAAGTTGTGCTTCTTTGAACCTCCTAATAAGGATGCTGATTGAGAGCAAATGAGAAAGAGGCATATGTGAGTATAAGGCAATCGCTAGTTCTATTCTTATATGGAGCAGAATGGGGTCGTTCCAGGAGTGCAACTTTGACTTGATGTCTAACCCTTTTAAAGGAAGTAAGCACATAGTAAAATAAACATTTGTTTAAAAATAAAATGTTCCAATGAAATAAAGCATTTTAGTTTCACAGTAAAATGTCCCTTTAAGTTTGTTACCCAGCCAAAACTATAATTTGTTGTGTAAAGTTAGTTGTAAATAATATTGTATGAAAACAGTAGGGCATCAAAAATTATTGTACATGATTTTCTACATCACAGAGTTAATTTTATTTTCAAAACCATTGGAGCTTGAGCAATTCGTGGAACAGCTTTGGAATATTAACTTACTTTGTTCCCTCACGAGACGTTTGCATGTCAGATACTGATTGGCTAAGCCACTGGAGAACACAGTACAATAAATGGAAAAATTGAATTATACAATAGAGATTACACAGAATTCTAAGTTCATAACAAAGGCAAATATTTAAAGACTTGGCCTATAGCTGGGTTTCTTGATGCACTCAGCATGAATTTCCATTTTCTAAACAGATTATGGTAGATTAAAAAAAAATGCAGGAGAGACAGTGATTTGCAAACATGATAAATATGATAAAATAAAGTAAAGAGAGAACATTTTCTTAGTCATAAAAATATGGGGAACATTCAATTGTATGTTTTAAATGCTAACTTTTTACAATATTTTGTTTCATTATTTTAAATGTAAACTTTATTGCATATTATCAGGAATAAAGAGATATATAAATGATTTTTAGATATGTATATATATATATATATATATATACATATATATATATATATATATATATATATATATATATATATATACACACACACAGATACACACACACACACACACACACACATACATACATAAGCACACACACACTGACAAAGACATTTTAATGGTAGGTTTATCTGAACAGCGAGGGACAGAATAACAAAAACAAAATCCAGAAAAACGCATTTCAAAATAATAAATAAATTGATTTGCATTTTTATGATTAAAATAAGTATTTGAACCCTTTGCAAAACATGAATTAGTACTTGGTGGCAAAACCCTTGTTGACAATCATAGAGGTCAGATGTTTCTTGTAATTGGCCACCAGATTTGCACATATCTCAGGAGGGATTTTGTCCCACTCCTCTTTGCAGATCCTCTCCAAGTCATTAAGGGTTCAAGGCTGATGTTTGGCAACTCGAACCTTCAGCTCCCTCCACAGATTTTCTATGGGATTAAGGTCTGGAGAGTGGCTAGGCCACTCCAGGACCTTAATGTGCTTATTTTTGAGCCACTTTGTTGCCTTTGCCATGTGTTTTGGGTCATTGGCATGCTGGAATACCCATCCACAACCCATTTTCAATGCCCTGGCTGAGAGAATGAGGTTCTCACCCAAGATTTGATGGTACATTGCCCAGTCCATCGTCCCTTTGATGTGGTGAAGTTGTCCTGTCCCCTTAGCAGAAAAACACCCCTAAAGCATAATATTTCCACATCCATGTTTGACGGTAGGGGCTGTGTTCTTGTGGTCATAGGCAACATTCCTCCTCCCCCAAACACGGAAGTTGAGTTGATGCCAAAGAGCTCGATTTTGGTCTAATCTGACCACAACACGTTCACCCAGTTCTCCTCTGAATCATTCAGATGTTCATTGGCAAACTTCAGACAGGCCTGTACATGTAAAGGATGAAATGGAAAAAGATGGCGCTGGTCTCTGCAGAAAATCAATTTCTTCCTTATATTGCATATGTTCAGCTTGTTAGTAGTGCCTCTCTCTGGAGTTGGAACAATGTTGTTCCAGGAGGATATCAGTATAGCTGGGAGTAGAATAAGAACTCCATGAACAGTGTGTTAACCCAATATTAACAAATAAAATAGTAACTTACTTATTTTTTAAAATATGTCCGGCTCGTCACAGCAAAAAGGAAGATAATTCTCCAATTGTATAAAAGTATATATTTATCAATAGCTCTACGCGTTTCAACGTACAAGACGTCTTTTTCAAGAGCAATTTTTTAAAAAGTTAACAGATGAAATCAAACTTTAAGAGAGTGCTCCTAATCTCAGCTCATTACCTGTATAAAGGACACCTGGGAGCCAGAAGTCTTGCTAACTGATAGGGGATCACATCCTTATTTCACTTATTAAAATGCAAATCAATGTATAACTTTATTGAAATGCGTTTTTCTGGATTTTTTGTTGTTATTCTGTCTCTCACTGTTCAAATAAAATTATAGACTGATCATTTCTTTGTCAGTGGGCAAACATACAAAATCAGCAGGGGATCAAATAATGTTTTCCCTCAGAGTGTGTGTGTATATATATATCACTTAATTTATAAAATACAAATATAATAAATTAATTGATTTATTGCCAGAAATCTGTGCTACTACATTATCAAGGTCTTAATTTAATCCCAGTGCCTTGCAACTACTGTCAGCATTATGCAGACATGGGATCATAGATAAGAAATAGTTACTGAACTAGATAGGTAGGTATGACAGTACATAAACCTCAAAAATACACCTCCAGGGGAGAAAGAGAACAGCAGGTGCCTTGATCCCCTTGGACATAGTGGCCAGTAGTTCCCTGAGGATTTGGCATTGAATAAAGATGAGCACCATAGAGCATGGAGGGCAGGAGTTGCAGCAGTGGCAGCAGCAGCAGCAGAAAGCAGAGTTACTGAACTAGATAGATGCTGTAGAAGATAACTTTTAAATGTATATACTGGACACCTGGAAACCCTAAATAAGATAGAGACTCCTAATCTCAGCTTGTTACCTGTATAAAAGATGCTTGTCCACAGAAGCAATCAATCAGATTGCAAACTCTCCACCATGGCCTAGACCAAAGAGCTGTGCAAGCATGTCAGGGACAAGATTGTAGACCTACAAAAGGCTGAAATGGGCAATAATTTGCTAGATGTGTTTTTCTGCTCACAAAGGGGTTAACATTTAATTCTAAATTGTTGGCACTACAAAAAAAAGCTAGCAGGCCGGTACAGTCACAAGCAATGGCTGGCCATACAGCAAAAGTTTCCTGCAGCTTTTACATGAGTTTAACTAACTGTAATTAGATAGAATTGGGATTTTTTAAGAACACAAAGGGTTAAAGTTTAATTCTAAATGTTGACACCAGCAAGCAGGCTATGGCTGCCAGTGCCCACACAGCAAAAAGTTTAAATGCAGCTTTTTAATCAAAGTTTTTCTGACTGCAATTAGATAAAAGTGTTTTTCTGCACACAAAGAGTTAACGCTCAATTATAATTTTTAGGTACCCCCCCCCAAAAAAAAAGCCAGCATGCACAGAAAGTTACCTTTATATACAGCTTTTAAATCAAAGTAACTAACTAAAAAAATAGAGTGCAAAAAGGAAAATATGAAATTGACCATAGGGCCATTAAGATGACTTCCTTATGGGTCTGAATACAAGATTTCCCATCGCACTGACAATATCAGGTCATGATATGTATGTAATTAAAGAGATGTGAAAATAAACTGTATACTAAGGTGTGCATGTGTCTTGAACCCTATATGGCAGCAGTCTTTGAAGTGATATTATACAAGCAAACTATAGCTGGAGCTACAGAGTGATGTAATTTAAGGTACTCTATGGCAGGGGTTTTCAAACCTGCCCTCCCTAACAGGCCAGATTTTTCAGGATTACTTTGGGTGAGAGCAGATTAATAACAGTGTTTAATAATCCTCTGATTATTTCACCTGTGCTCCATTTGAGATATCCTAAAAATCTGACCTGTTAGAGAGGCCTAAGGACAGGTTTGAAAACCCCTACTCTATGGCAAACAAAGCTAGGAACGGCTGAACACAAATTGAGTATGCATTTATTTTTTGAAAGAAGTTCAAACAATGTGTGGGGGTAGTAATGACAGCAGAGCTGTGGGTGTTCCTGCTGTTACTTACTCAGATATACCTGCTGCTCTTATGCTTACCTCAGTTTGCCTTCATCAAAAGAAGCTATGGTTTAAAGGGAAATTAAACAAAATAATAATATTTATTTCATGATTCAGATAGAAAATACAATTTTAAAAAAACATTCCAATTAACTTCTATTAATAATTTGCTTCATTCTTCAGGTATCCTTTATTAAATAAATAACAATAAACGTGGGTGAGCCAATCACACGAGGCATCTATGTGTCCACCAATCAGCAATTACTGAGCTTATTTAGATATGCTTTTCAACAAAGGATATCAAGAGAATGACGCACATTAGATAATAGAAGTATATGGGAAAGCTGTTTAAAATGCCACGCTCTTTCTAAATCATGAAATAAAAAACAAATTGGGTTTCTTGTACATTTAACAAAAAAAAGAAGAGAAGGTATATTTAATAAAATAAAGACGTTATAAATTGTATGCGATCTGAATCATAAAACTTTTATTTTACATCTCCTGTTACTTTAATTCTTTCATGTTGTTTTGTTTTCATTTTTAATTAACATGTTTAATGCATTTAAATATTTAATTGCAATCATAAATAAACATTTAAATGAGCAAACATTATTAATAGGGATATTTCACTATTTTAAAGTTTGACTTGTGCATTTAAACAATAAACTATTTGTGTTATATCAATGTTTGAAAAAATTGCTTAGTAAAAGTTAACATATTTCATTCAAACCAATCAAAATGGGTGAGAGGAAACTGTTTAGCTAGATTAAAGGGGAATTAAACAGCTGGGTACAACTACAGTATCATGGTTGCTACTTACCATGTTATTGTTATATTCCTCCTGTGCCTGCAGCGATCTTCAAATTTGTTGTCTAAGTTTAACCCCTTACAAGTATTAGTTATTGAAGCTCTGCCTCTTCAGACTGGGAGCCGCCATCTTGGAGCTTATATTTATTATGTAACTTTTAATCTGTGCAAACACCTTGCACACTCTCTTTTATGTGTGCAAGGTACATCTGTCAAACAGCCAGCAACCTCACAGACCTGTGAACACTTCTGTCACAGGAAGCAGCAATACACGTACTTCAAGGCGCCGGCGCACAGTATAACATGCAGAGCTTTACCAGCTGTATTCCGTAATGAGTTCAAATTAGAGAATGGCTTTAAAGGGACAATAATGTCAAATGTTATCTTTCATGATACAGAGCATGCAATTTTAAACAGCTTTCCGGTTTACTTCTATTATCAATTTTTCTTAGTTCTTCTGGTATCCTTTGTTAAAGGGACTGTCTACTTGTAAATTGTTATTGTTTAAAAAGATAGATAATCCCTTTATTACCCATTCCGCAGTTTTGCATAAACAACACAGTTATATTAATACACTTTTTACCTCTGTGATTACCTTGTATCTAAGCCTGCAGTTTAGCCAATCGGTGAAGACTCCTAAATAACTCCACGGGAATGAGCACAATATTATCTCTTTGACACGTAGAACAAAATACAGCAGCACAACTTGTAATCTTCAAAATAATCTCTTTATTTCCACAAGGCGGAAATAAAGAGATTCTTTTGAAGATTACAAGTGGTGCTGCTGCATTTTTGTGCTACATTACTCTGTGGGATTTTTGCAGTAATCCTTTGACAACATGCACACACCAATGGGTTTAGAGTGCTGGATATTGAACTGTTTATCTCATTGACACACATGAACTAGTAACGTCAAACTGTAAAATACTTTCAAAATTCTCTGAGCTAAGAGGCGGTTTTCAACGGTTTAGAAATCAGTTTGAGCTTTCCTAGATTTAGCTTTTCAAAAATGCCACCAAGGGAACAAAGCAAATTTGATGATAAAAGTAAATTGGAAAGTTGTTTAAAATTGCATGCCCTATCTGAATCATGACAGTTTAATTTTGTCTATACTGTCCCTTTAAAGTGTAATCGTAGGTGAGCTCAGGAGTGTGCATGTGTCCTTAGCCATCAGGCAAGTGTTTTTAAAAATGTTTAAAACAATGTTATACATAACTGCAAACTCTGCAGTCATAGAGTGTCTGTAACATTATATGGCAGCTGTTTGCAACTATGTATAACATTGCTCTAAACATTGTTGCACACACTGCTTCCACATGGCCTAAGACATGTGCACGCTGCTAAGCTCACCTACAATTACTCTTTAGCAAAGGATACCAAGAGAACTAAGCAAAGTTGATAATAGAGTGATCTTATATATGGGTTACATTCTTGCAAAACTGCTGACATATAGTGCTTCAGACATGTGCACGCTCCAGAGCTTATGTTCCTGCTTTTCAACAAAGATACCAAAAGAACAAAGATAATTTGATAATAGATGTAATCTAAAGAAATACTTAAAATTGCATGCTCTGTCTGAATCATGAAATAAATATTTTGGATTTGATATCCCTTTTATACAGTATATTTAGTGTTATTCAGAATTATCTGTCATTTTATTATGATTATATCTAACTTAGTTCAGCATGTTCATTCCTGATAAGTTAGAACTAGTTCAGCTGCCCAGAATGATTCCCACCAACTACAGATCCTCTACATAAGAACTCTGTTCTTTTTTTGTTTTGTTTGTCTTTTGGGAGCACACTTGCTGGAAATTAATTAAAAGTCTTAGAAGAATGAATGGGGTTTGTTTCAAGAAAGATTGGGGAGGGATAATGTTTACCTATTCCAAGCATGAAAATGATCTAATTAAAAGTGAAGAAAAAGCATTGGACTAAAGAACTGCATAAAAACACAGGTTTACACATTTACATAATGTTGAATGCCTCCAAAAAGCGTATTGTTTATTTACAGTAATTGCAATTTGTGCAAATGTGTGAATAACAATATAAAATATTCTCAAAATCACTGGCGCCTAACATGGTATTGAGTTTGGTAAAAAAAACTAATTAGATAGGAAGAAACTTTTTATATCAAAAAATTTAATTTAAATGTTATAAAGCTGTGTGTTCTGCTTTTTCTGCTTTAATTTTATATGTTGCATATTAAATTTGTTTTATGGATCACAGACTCAAAACATTGTTAAATTATCATATTGACCAAACATTTGTTTTACTGGAAAGCTATATAACTTATATAAAAAGAACAACACCCTTATGTCAGGCTTTAATTAGCATCATATTACAGAAAATGTATACAAATAACAATTGTAGCATACGGAAAAAAAACAACGGTGTGACTCTTTATCCCCATTAGAGACCTTATGCTGAAATAAAGCTACTGCTGCAAAACTCTTATTTAAAATATAAAATAAAGTATTTAAAAAAAAGCCCTGAAGAGTTATTATAAACTATGGCAAAAATTATAAAAAGGCTTAAAGGATTACTTTCTGTTATAATTTTTAAGCTAAACAACTAACATATTAAAGTTAATAAACATTAATTAAAACCTACTGACCTATATTTTCTCCAAAATGAAGTTTCAAAACGTTCTAAAAGTTATATTTTTTATTCGCCGATGATGTCACGTTATCCTGACCACTATTTTCAGCATTGCATGTTCAAAATACTTAAACCAATAACATTGTGTTTAAAGCGCCATTTTGAAACCTAGGTATTGTAAACGGATTGGTACAGAGCAAAGGATACCCACGGAGTGGGTTTGGAAAACAATTAAATTTGCAGACAAGATTTCTGATATACATTTTAAGCATACTCTTCAAATGCTTAAAATGATATATGTACATACTTTTCTATGTCCATTACCATTATTATCATTATTCTTACAAATGAAGTAAGTTCTTGACTGTGTACACTCAGTACTTTAAATGGTTAATAGGGGTGTGTTGAACACCAACCAATCACCATTTGTCTTGTAACCCTTTTAAGTAGGCACTTACCTGTGTCTAATCATGTTTATGAGTACGGCACGCAGCCAAAACGCGTAAAACCTGATGTGTGTGTATCATGTTGGAATTTTAATTTGATGAATAAAGGCTGTTTTTATATATAAACTTTTGGATATTGGGATCACCTTCTTTTTTCTCTTTTGATACTTTACCGAGGATTACAAGGAATCCTTTCAAGATACCCTCTATCCCCAAGTATTTTACAGGCATCTGAGGGCGGACAAAGTGCTCATATATCTCGGAGCAAACACAGCTTTATGGCGATAAAGTTTGGAATTTTCTCGGCACTTACAACGCATCGGATTGGCTGACCACCCACCACGTGACCTAGCATACGGACTCTCATTGGCCGATTGCATCTGGAGGTAAACCAGAACCGGCTAAACGAAGAGCCGCATAGCTGTGGTATCTGCAGGCGCAGTACCTGAAGAGCAGCGGTTGAATGGATTGACTGGTCTCTGAGAGGTGTCGACGAGTAGACGGAGCACCTGGATAGCTCTGTTTTCCACGTATAGTGGATACTCGCCAGACGGAGGTTGCACGGTCAGGGTGGGTGAGTCTTCCTATTACATCCCCTAAAAGAATACATCAGCATACATATAGAGGGGAAATTTCTGTCTACTTTTGTACATATTTGATAGTACCTTTCTGCCATATCGCCACTGATTTTTGAGGCTGTGGACTGCCGCTTTAACATATTCGGCTTACAAGGGCTAAACACTGAACTACCTCTTTTTCACTTCTGTATACAGCACAATACATTTAATGCTCCCTCTTATTTATATTTTAGATAGCGGTCCCTCTATAGATAGGGTTTATCTCTACACTTAATGCATTAAGCCCGCTACATCTATATCACTAGTATGTAGTATGTACACCTACATTTACCTAAGTGTGCATGCCAGCATACTTTACAGCGTCATTATAAATTCAAGTATATCTTGTATCTAAATAGTGAAGTCTGGTCATATATCTACTGACTAAAGTGTGGAAGTCAGACAAGTCAGACACTAATGTACAATTGACACTAGACATTCATTATTTAAAGAGACATTCCTGATTGTTAATGTATTTAATACATAAGTTACAACATATTACTATCCATGAAGAAGCTGTGCTCGTTAACAAGTGGATCCACCTATTCTCACCTAGATAAGCCTAACCATGTTGTCTACTTCTCAACTAATTTAATTATATTAATAATTTTTTTATAATGCAAATAGCTATTCCTAAGAGGTCTCAGTTAACTGTCTCTAATAGATGGAAACAAATTTCAAATCAGGGTCTTTAAATACAAAATCTAGGGGCTGTTAAAAATCATTTAGACAATATATACTAAAGTCAGGGAATATGTAGTGCACATACAGTGGATTGGAAGGAAATATTATAATTAATCCAGATATTCAAAAGATATTTAAGTAACAATTTATGGGGTAATTCTAAACCAACTAGCTTGAATCTAGTCATATTTAAGCACAAGTACATATATAACTTAGAGAAAACAATGTAAGTCCAAGTTAGTGTTCGGTTCTCTAGGTATTAGGGTCTGAAGCCTAAAAATCCATCTGCTTTCTTTCTGTAGCAAAAGCCTTGCTCTGTCACCACCCCCGGATAGTGGTGGAACATGATCAATGATCATGTATTTAAGTTCAGATACAGAATGTTTAGCCAAAAGGAAGTCACAAGAACAGTAGCCAAGGCGCTCCTTATAGCACACCTATGATTGGCCATACGGGTCCTCAGGTCATCATTTGTTTTCCCAACATAGTAACTTCCACAACTACAATGTAGCAAATACACAACATACCTAGTGGTACAGGTTAGCCAAAACCTAATATTGTACCTCTTGTTGGTCCAGGGGTGTGTAAAGAATTTGCCTTGTGTTAGGCCACTACAGGTTGTACACCCGCTACATTTGTAGCATCCAATTTTAGGAGTTCCCAGCCATGTTCCTGGGTTGTAGCTGGCCTTGAAGTCTAGTCTCATTAGTATATCACGCAATTATCTACCTCTCTTGTAACCATCCCTCTGAGCCACGTAATTATATAGTGGAAGGTGTTTATCGCTTCTGATTATTTCCCAGGTTTTCTTCAAGATCCCCGGAGTTTCCCATTTATCTGGGGTAAAGGTGGTCACAAAAGTAAGTCTCTTTTCATCGTTCATTTCTGGCTGTTTCTTTATTAGTGCTTCTTCTTGGGTTAATCCTTCCACTTCAATCATAGTGGATTGTAAATTCTTCTCATAATATCCTCTCTTGCTGAACTTCTCCATGTCAACTAACTGCTCTTTTTTCAAAGTATACACAGAGTTGTTCCTTACAACACTTTTTAGCTGTGATTTCGGTAGAGCACATTTTAAGGCTGGCGGATGACAACTGTCGGCCCTAAGTAAGAAGTTTCTGTTGGTTTATTTGCTAGAGAGGTAGATCATTGCGTGATATACTAATGAGACCAGACTTCAAGGCCAACTACAACCCAGGAACATGACTGGGAACACCTAAAATTGGATGCTACAAATGTAGCGGGTGTACAACTTGTAGTGGCCTAACACAAGGCAAATTCTTTACACCCCTGGACCAACAAGAGGTACAATATTAGGTTTCGGCTAACCTGTACCACTAGGTATGTTGTGTATTTGCTACATTGTAGTTGTGGAAGTTACTATGTTGGGAAAACAAATAATGACCTGAGGACCCGTATGGCCAATCAAAGATGTGCTATAAGGAGTGCCCTGGCTATGGGCAAAGCTGACCAACCAGTCGCCAAGCACTTCCTTTTGGCTAAGCATTCTGTATCCGTACTTAAATACATGATCATCGATCATGTTCCACCACTATCCAGGGGTGATGACAGAGCAAGGCTGTTGCTACAGAAAGAAAGCAGATGGATTTTTAGGCTTCAGACCCTAATACCTAGAGAACTGAACACTAACATGGACTTACATTGTTTTATCTAAGTTATATATGTACCTGTGTTTAAATATGACTAGATTCAAGCTAGTTGGTTTAGAATTACCCCATAAATTGTTACTTAAATATCTTTTGAATATATGGGTTAATTATAACATTCTCTTCCAATCCACTGTATGTGCACTACATATTCCCTGACTTTAGTATATATTGTCTAAATGATTTTTAGCAGCCCCTAGATTTTGTATTTAAAGACCCTGACTTAATATTAGTTTCCATCTATTAGAGACAGTTAACTGAGACCTCTTAGGAATAGCTATTTGCATTATAAAAAAATTATTAATATAAATAAATTAGTTGAAAAGTAGACAACATGGTTAGGCTTATCTAGGTGAGAATAGGTGGATCCACTTGTTAATGAGCACAGCTTCTTCATGGATAGTAATATGTTGTAACTTATGTATTAAATACATTAACAATCAGGAATGTCTCTTTAAATAATGACTGTCTAGTGTCAATTGTACATTAGTGTCTGACTTGTCTGACGTCCACACTTTAGTCTGTAGATATATGACCAGACTTCACTATTTAGATACAAGATATACTTGAATTAATAATGATCCTGTAAAGTATGCTGGTATGTACACTTAGGTAAATGTAGGTGTACATACTACATACTAGTGATATAGATGTAGCGGGCTTAATGCATTAAGTGTAGAAATGAACCCAGAGGGACCGCTATCTATAAAAGAGAGTGAGCATTAAATGTAATATGCTGTATACAGAAGGTGTGGATAGTGACCATCTGACTTGATTCACGGGAACACTAATGCTCCATTAACAATTACTACTTTGCTTTTTAGATTTGGCCTGTGTGTTGTACCGTGGTAGGCTGTTGGCGCATGCGCAGTTGCGCCACCGGAAAGCTGACGCTCAATACACGCTCAGGAACATTATGCACGGTGTGGGGTATATATGGGGGTAAGTTTACTATATGTTATTATGTCTTTTATGGTCTGAGGAAGGGGTTAAAACCCCCGAAACATCACATTAAAGAAATTGATTATCTTTAAAACCGGAGAGTGTCTAATTGTTCTTGGATTTATATATATATATATATATATATATATATGCTGTATATGTATGTGTATTTATATATATATATATATATATATATATATATATATATATATATATATATACAAATGTTAATAAACAATGATTGAAACAATGGTGTGTGTTTGTTTTTGTTTTTCTTAACTATATAGCTAACGCAAGATAACCCGGTGATTTAAACTTATATAGGGGCATTATTTCTAAGATTGATTCTGCAAATCCATTATTAAGAAGTGCTCAATCACTTTGTCTTGCAATTACAACAAACTGCTGATCAAATAGACCACACAAAAAAACAAAAGTCATGATTGGCATATTGGTTAATATGGTTTGATAGAATGGTAGGTACAGAGAAGATCCCTGGATAAACCAGGCTTTTAATATATTTTGTGAATGTAAATCTCATTTAGGTTGCATAAATGGAGATATGTTAAATGTACTAATCTTTCTACTTCTTTAAAACCTGCTGAAGGAAAATAAATTCATTGTTTAGAGCCACCTTGGTGGCCATTTTATCATAGGATGAGCAGACCAGTGGTGATAAGACTGAAGAAAAACTATGTATAAACAATGTATAAGATAAGGATGACCTACCATTTTTCAAAAATATCTTGAACATCAAATCCTTCAAATAAAAAATGTTATAGATTTTGGAGAGCTCTTTAGATGTTCTATCCTAACCAAACAAGTTTTTCTATTTAAGCCTAGCAAAGGGGCATTAGCTCCTAAATGTTTCTGTTTTACCTCTGCAATACCACTAAATAAATATTTGCAAATTTATTATAGGTTTCCTTAGTCTTTGTTGGACTTTTTCCCTATGGCTGTCACTGCTATTTTCAGAACTTTCATCGCACAACCAGTTGCTGGAGCAGCAGCAGGTCAAGGGAAACAGGGCGGAGAGGAGGGCTGGGGAGAGCCAGATTAGCTAGGCTGCTCTAACCAAGTTTTGCATATAGGAAAAAGCTAGATCAACACTAACCAAGCCTAAGTGCATCTCAACCCAGTTTCCATATTTCAGCTATAAAAGTATTGAGAATTAAGTTCCCACCTCTTTAGAAATTTTAAGTTGTAGTCTCAAGACTGCAAGTGAGACCAGGTGTTTGACTTTTTACTATATTTAAACTTGATACATAAAGAAATTTTATGTTACTTATAAACAATTTATTGATTAGTATTTATAATGTTTCCAAACCAGTAATTTACCTAGTAAAGAAGATATCATCTTTAAAGTTTGGAAAGGGGAAATTATTTCTTTGTCCACAAATGATGTCCAAGAAGAAGGCCTGGCCAAAACATTAATAGGGTATACACACATATATATATATTTAAAGTTGATATTTATGTCCACTTGAAATGTATAAAACTAATGCCAAATGTACAAAAACACTGGCCATGCCAGTTTATAAAGGAGTTCAGTAAACAAACTATTCAACAAATACAACCAGTAGCAGGCTATAGTTGTCTCTAATCTTCTTAAATCTATTGCTATAAATTGACTTGGAATCTCAACTATAGGCCAGTGGAGTGCTAAACATTGCTTAATGCTTTCAAGAATGCGATATTAGCGCTCAACTTTGTATTACCAACCCATACTAATGTAAGCTGGTATTACAAGTTAACAGCAATGTGAACGCGAGCTCACGTTTGCATTGCTGCTAAGAATTGCGCTCACAAGAGTGTGCTTCCATAGGTTCCAATGGGAGCCACGTTCTGATGCCATCAGAGACAGCATCAGAATGTAGCACAGTGAAGGGGATAAGTAGCACAGCGATGGGCAGCAAATATAAATATATATGTATATGCTGATACACATATATATTTATTTATATGCTTCAGTTGAAGCATATATTACACTAATTAAAAAAGACTTTGAAAAATTTAAAAGAAATTTCCGTACAAAAATGAAGTCTAACATCTCCAAACAAGAGAAATTAGCACTGATATCCATTCAGAAAAATGAGGACTTGATCCTGAAGCCAGCTGACAAGGGCGGTGCCCTGGTTATCATGCATAAGAATAAATATAAGGAGGAGGTCCTCCGCCAATTACAGGATACAGAGAATTATGCTAAATTGACGGCTGACCCTTCACCGAGGGTAAAGAACAAAATTAGCAAGATAATTGAGGAAGCTTTAGCCTCTGATATCATTACTAAGAAACAGGCGAAATTCCTGATCAAAGAACATCCGATTATACCGGTATTTTATGTATTACCCAAAATACATAAAAGACTTATTGATCCTCCCGGTCGACCTATTGTCGCGGGTACGGATTCAATGTTCCAACCATTAGCAGTATTCGTAGATCAACTCATCAGACCTTTATTAGGTTATTTAAGTTCGTATTTACAGGACACGACTGACTTTCTGTGCAAGATATCTCTATTGGTGGTTCCTATGAATAGCCAACTGGTCACAATGGACATAGCCAGTCTCTATACCTCGATTCCTCATGAATTAGGAATAGAGGGAGTATTCTATTTCTTAGAAAAGGACAATTTGTATTCACCGAATGAAAGGAGACTTATCAAAGATCTCTTGAAGATCATTTTATATGAAAAAATTTTTCTGTTTGAAGATACATTCTATGTCCAAAAACAAGGAACAGCCATGGGCTCAAACGTAGCACCTACATATGCGAACTTATTTGTAGGGAAGTTTGAGGAGGATGTGGTCTATAAAGATGAAGACTATAAAAAATCTGTCTTAGACTGGTACCGTTACATAGATGACGTCTTCTTTGTTTGGACTGGTAGTGATGATGGCTTGATACAATTTGTATCAAAACTTAATTCGGCACATGAATCTCTTAAGTTTACTATGGAAGCAAGTAAGTCCAAAGTGAGCTTTTTAGACACTATGATATCGATCACAGATCAGAAACTCAGAAGTGATCTATTCTCTAAAGAAACGGATCGGAATAATACCTTACGGTATGAAAGTTTCCATCCCCCTTCTCTGATTAAGAACCTCCCATTAGGCCAATTACTGCGGACTAAAAGGATTGTGGATGATCCAGGAATTTGCCTACAGAGACTGGATGAAATGTCTAAAAAAATTTTAGACAGAGGATATCCAGTGCATATTCTGGAAGATAACATGAATAAAGTACTGAACATTGACAGGGCTAGTTTATTGAGTAAGACTACTCGTGAAGTTAAAAAATTTTCAGTGCCCTTTGTGAGTCATTTTGGTTCACATAGCAAGGTCTTCAAAAGGATAATCTTACAACATTGGCACCTGTTAAGGGAGGATACACAGGTGGGCAAGATCTTTAAAGAGACTCCACTATTCTCTTTTCTGAGAAATAAAAACCTGAAAGATGAATTAATACGGGCTGATTGGGGTTCCATGAGAAAACCAACTACAATTAATAAGAAAGGCTCCTTTTCTTGCATGAACTGTGCCCTCTGCCATTCTATGTTACAAGGGGATCATATTACCCACCCCTTATCAGGTAAAAGGATTCCGATCAATGGCAGGTTCTCCTGCAATTCTAAATATGTTATATATGTTATTAAGTGCCCATGTGGCCTAGCATATGTAGGAGAGACCACACAGACTGTCCGTGATAGGATACGCCAGCATAAAGCAGCCATAGGCAAGGATGACGAGGATGCACCTGTGGCCCATCATTTCACCCGATTGGCACACAACAAGAGCCAATTAAGGTTTCAAGTGATTGATGGGGTCTCCCCCTTACGGAGGGGAGGTGACAGACAGAAAATACTATTCCGCAAGGAGGCATTATGGATTAAAAAATTGGATACCATGGTCCCTAGAGGTCTTAATAGAGACATTTCCTGGGGAAATTTTATCTGAGCTTTTCAATAGTTCTTAATTGGCGAATCTCCTTCTCTGAATATGTCCTCCCTAAAAGATGAAAAACTGAAGAGAGGTAGGAAAGGGTATGAAGAATTGCGATGCTTTGGACATGAAAATCCAACAATACACATGGTATAGAGCCATGATAAAGGTTCAAACAAATTATAACTTGTGGACACTTAGATCCAATAACGGTAGTCCTGCGATATCTACGTAGGATG
This sequence comes from Bombina bombina, assembly GCF_027579735.1. Classification (NCBI taxonomy): domain Eukaryota; kingdom Metazoa; phylum Chordata; class Amphibia; order Anura; family Bombinatoridae; genus Bombina; species Bombina bombina. The sequence continues at coordinate 150,724,812 of NC_069505.1, forward strand.
TATGGGATCTAGTTTCCTTTGGATAGAATTAACCATCTATCCGATAAATACGTTGAAGCAGAATCGATGACATAAGGGCAGTTCCTTCTGTAGGACTCATTTGTTATAGAAATTAGAACTGCGAGAAACAACATAGAATAGGGTAGGAAAGGGCTCTTTGAGACCCTTGGGATATGCTTTGTCTGAGCCGATTAATTGATTCTTTGGACAGAGAGATGCAATAATGTACATGGTCCGGATATACACTAACTCTAGTAGTTTCTTTTATATGATTCATTTGTTAGAAATATCATATTTGTGAGAATTAGCATAGAACAGGGTTAGAAAGAGGGCCTCTGAGACATGCGTTGCCTTAACCGACTGCATATAGTCTCCCTAATTTTTTACACAAATAGGATATCCCGTAGCGGGACCCCCGGTATTGAACAAATTACACTCAATATGAAATATTAACTTAGACTGATTAAACACGCTGTGCGCGGAATATTGATGAGAGGGAATGTTTCGTTTAAGGTACGTTGATTGATGGCAGATACAGAGCTATAATTGAAATTTGCCGCGGATGCCTATATATATACATTTATAATTCCCTGAACAGTGAAAGTACAGCGGTTGGATCTCGAAGGTGTCATATATTGACATATTCTTACTGGGGAGTTATGTGGAGCCTATTTAGTACCTGCTCGGCAGCGATCACCAGCTATTCGTGAGTCTTAGATTCATTCGTTTTCTATCTCAGCAATGTTTTCACAAACACGAGTGTAGAATGTGACGTTAGCGTGGGGGTGTGTATGCGAGTAGCCAATGAGATTACTATTGATTCTATTTAAGTCACACCTCCACCCCATTACCTGTAAATTCCTTGAGAAAGGGGCGGAGTCCCGAAACGCGCGTCGGAACGAGGAGACGCCACCACAGCTACCTGGATATCGTGCTATCTAAGCCACAGAAATTGCGAGGTGAGACTAGATACCCATACGGGGGGCCCATAGTAACCACACTGAAGACAGAGAGTCTCACGGCATTATCGACATATGCACATATACGCTGAAGGAGGTAACACCACTGTTCAAGCATTTGCTTTGTTTACAACACATTCACAACACATTAATGGTCACGAACTGCCACGAGGGTATGAGATACTCGCAGTTTTGGTGAAAAGGAAAATGTGGAGTGTGATACATTCTCTGCTATAAAGGGACAGTGCACAATACCGTGAGTGAAGTGTGAAAAGGGTGTGTGTTTGGGCCGTTAGTACGTTCACAGCTCCCCGCAACATAATGTATGGCCAGTAGCACGTCAGGTTAAAGGGACATCTGAACCAAAAGATTTCAACAATCACAAGATTTGTCACTATAGCCGTTACCAGCATTCACTATGATGGATTACAAATACCATAATATATCATGTCTCCTGTGACCACCTTTATACAGTGGCAAGTAGACAAATTGCTGATGGTTTCAAACAGATACATATTGTTACAGCTGGAGGCTTTATAACGAATGAGACATTCTTGTTTTGGGAGTTGCCACAATTAATACGAGACACTCTTGGTTAATATAATACTACAGAGTTGAAGATTGAGTGGACACTCGCAATGGTTCTTGATCCTTTGAGGTCCTGAGTGGGTGGTGTCGTAATATTCACTCTCTGGGGACGCCCTGGGAGTGACATTGCATTTATTTTTCTGATGATTGTTTTTGCTTTAATGTTTTTCTTTATTTTGCTGAGGGTTAGATACGAATGTGTTTGGTGGATGGGGTATGTGTGGATTTGAGTGAACTTACACCTGATGTTTCCTTGATACTCATGATTGCTTTTTGTGAAAGATCAATTTTGATCATATCTTTTGTTGAAGAATAAAACTTTTTGACTCTAAGACTCAGTGGCTGGGATTTTTGAAATTTTGTACTATTATTCAGTCTTTGACCGGACTTTATCCCGTGCCTGAGCACACTAACTAGAAAGGGTGGTGCGGTCACACTTTATGGTATATATATATATTTATGTGTTAATATGTGTGTATACACATATTAACACACACACACACACACACATATATATATATATATATATATATGATATGATATGATAATTTAACGCTCCTTTTTTAATCTAGCCCTATATCAGTCATACCCCAATGGAATATTATCACCCCTACAATATTTTATGGATGGCGAATTCTGAACACCCAACACTTACCACCTTTCCCCCAAAGACTTGCTTTACAATTGGAATAATTTTAAATGCAACATCACAACATTTTTGAGTGCAGTTAGCTAAACATACTAACAAAAAATCTAAAATATCAACAAAATATTTAATTTCTTAAATAAAGTAGATACAATTGGTAATTCCCCTCAGCAAAGATGCCTTGAATACAGCATTTTTTTCCAGTTCCCAAAAAGGAAACGCCCCCACTCTGATTTGTGCGATAAACTGAATTTATGTGACTAAAGCAACCTACAGTCAAGCAAAATAATTAATTATTGGTGCAATTCTCCTTCCTATTGGATATTTCTTTTTATTTTAATTTATTTAATTTAATATATTTTAATTGTATTTATTTATTTTCTTGCTTTCATGTATATCTGTGATATGCTTTCAGAACATGAGTTTTCACATGTTTGCCTAATGCAATTGTAAGAAAACATAGATTTTCCTGAATTATTGTAGAGACTAGAGTGGATTGACAAATTGAGATATGCTTTGCAAAAATTTGAATAACATTAGTAAGGAGACCAAATAGTTAAGTTCAGGATATGGTTTCACACGTCTTTTTTCTAACAGAGCACATTCTAGATTTGTTTTCTGTCTTTCTTTTCTGTATGCCTATCATCCTAAAGCCTTTAGCTAATTAGCAGTGTCTGAATAGCATAAGTATCTGGGAAAGTGAATTGTGCTGTATAATTGTAAACATGCACTGGATTTTAATAGTTTGGATTAACAGCTGTTCTAATGACAGGACCCCTGTTACTATTTCATGCCTCATCTAATATAATGGTTTGATAAAAAAATAAAGAAACAAATATATAAATAAAAAACCATTGCTGTACAAACAATATTTTTGTATTTGTAAATAGTTAGTCTAATGTAATTAGCCCATTTTTTTTCCAAAACAGCAATGGGTTTTCAGTTATGAAACAACTTTATTATAAAACCAAGACGAAGACAAAAAGAGAGGCGCACAAATGTGTGTATCGATAGGGATAAAGTAAGCACACACTTCAGATGATTTGTACACAGGGTACTCACACTTTAGCACAGCACACCAGTGTGCTTGTGGAAGCAGGCTGGCAATCAGAGCTGGCCAGCTGGCTCTCTCCGGCTAATCTTCGGTTGCAACGGCCCTCCGATAAATGGACTGTCTGGTAGTGGTATGCTCTCATTCAATCTCCAGGCTCAAGTTAGGTTAAAATAAACTTAAAACTTTTATTGCACAGAGTTGACAGGCACATAATCAAATTTAAACAAGTTTAAAATTGCTACGCGTTTCTCGGCCCTCCTGGCCGTTTCATCAGGCATATAAAATAAGTTTTAAAACCGGCTTTTTATTGCCGCCACTACCAAACATTTCCACAAACACTCCCCTTTCTTGGTGGGTGTATACAGGTAAATTGAACACCATTGGTAAATTCTTAAGAGCGTATCAGGACCTCTATTTGTAACAAAAGTTTCTAGTGATTGCAAAAATATCTGTTTTTGTCAAACAAATTCATTCCTAATTACACTATCTAATATAAACATGATACAAACAATAATCATAACTTATAATAACACCACTGGTCTCATATCGGAGACATTCTTTTTGGATAACCCTTCAGTGTGTGAGGAGTCAGACCAATCACAGAGCTGTATTCTGATAACTTCCATATACACTCCTATTTGTGGTTCAGTATTGTAAGCAATACCGCCGATCTGTCTAACATATTAGCGACGTAGATACTTCTACTATAAACCTCCTAACAGTCCTATATGTTAAAAAACAATTTGTTGTGAGACACCCTAAATCTTAACTGGTACGTCTAAATATAGGGTTATACCGGCATCAGTGATGTGGTACTACTCTGATCTTGCGACCTGATAATGGAATAGTGTGATCATACACAGTAAAGGGGAACGCTAATCTCTTTCCTAAATGTGATAATGGTGACATTTACCTCTATGTGATATTGGTGATTAATTGTGATACAAAATGTGAGAGAGTAATTTAATACATAGGTATATAATGGTGATTATAGTAAATAATCTATAACCATTCCTCATAATCCTACTTGTGGCTATTAATAAATTTAACATTATTGACTATAGGTCAACTGACCAATATATTTGTTTTGTGCTCTAGGGATGTGATTCTATCATTTGATAGTATAATAATTGTTATGTGCATGAAGTGCTTGATGTATAACTATGTGCTAGGATATATTGACATAATGTACGTAATAAATTATAGATTAAAAAATTAATGTGAGATGAATCTATAAAAAGTGATTGTGTGAATCTAAGTCTGATAACAATGTGGATTGCAGGCTGTTATATATGCGGATGTCGCTAACCCTTAGCCCTATATTCTCATATTGAGATATGGGATTGTCTTATATTTATTGTTTTTTTGGAAATAAAACATAATGATCCTAATAGCCATACACTAAGCGGTGCATTTGATACCAATGATCCATTGTGATTCTATTTGTGATTGGTCCCTCATTGACCCCATTCGGAGGTATTAGATACAATAATCTATATACAACTGCCTACTTAGCATAGATCTGAAAAAAAATATATATAGCATTAATTAGACCATTTGTATGGTCAGTTGGGACATACTCTCAGACCTAGGTGTATAGCCATTAATATTCATTTTGTATATCCCTAACTAAACTGGGGGTTTGTTGCAAATGGGTAACCTAAAATGCAGCAGAGTCTAATACCTCATTGAGGCCATTAGGGAAAAGGGTACCAAATCTATAAAACAGTCCAATTATGGTACAGCACTGAGATAACAAGGTGGTGCAAGCTGTAAGGGTACCACACAAAACCCTTGAAGTAGTAACACAGTCCAAAGAATTCAGCAGCACTCACCACTATGTAGAAAATTCCATCTTTATTGGGATATTTCGAAGTAAAAAAGACAACGTTTCGGACCTCTAGTCCTTAGTCATGACTAAGGACTAGAGGTCCGAAACGTTGTCTTTTTTACTTCGAAATATCCCAATAAAGATGGAATTTTCTACATAGTGGTGAGTGCTGCTGAATTCTTTGGACTGTGTTACCAAATCTATAAATCCAGTAGGTTTCCCTTTGGCGTAATTTGGTAAACCTATTGTATCTATGAGAGCTGGGGATACTTTCTAAAGGTGTTATAGTGAAGGGGCAAGTTTCTCCATTGTGCTCATGAGCATAGTGTCTTGATACACTATGTTTCATAGATTTTTTCTTTATATTTCGACTATGCTCACTCCATCTTTTGTGGACATTTCGAATAGTGCGCCCCAAATACTGTTGTCCACATCTACATGATAAGACATAGACCACATATGAGGAGCTGCATGTCAGGTGATCATTGATAGGAAAAATTTCCCTGTAGTATGTGATTTAATTGTTTTAGTCCTATGTGTAATATGTTTACACATGTGGCATCTAGTTTTGCCACATTTAAAGACCCCCCTTTGACCTGTTTGATGACTTCGTGTTGATTTTCCTCTAACTTTTTTGGAAATAACTACCTTACTAGGAGCTAGGGATTGTTTGAACGTAGGTGCTCGTTTATAAATAACATTTGGTGCACTGTGCAGATCTTTCTTAAGAATGGGGTCTTTTAATAATATTGGCCAGTGTTTTTGTAATACTTTTTTTATATGTTTGGCATTGGAATTATATTGAGTCACAAAACAGGGTTGTTGAGGTTTCTCAATAGCCTCATTATCTAGAATCGTTATTTTCTTAGTTTGGAGCATTATGGATCTATCCAATTTATATGCTTTTTCATATCCACTCATAATGATGTCCCTAGGATAACTTTTTTCCTCAAATCTTTGGATAAGGATCTTAGATTGTTCACAAAATCTCTCTATTGAACTGCAGTTTCTTCTAATTCTGCAAAATTGGCTATATGGTATACTATTTTTCCATTGATGGTAATTGTTGCTGTTATAGTGAAGGAAATTATTGCAATCTACAGTTTTGAAGTATGTAGATGTGGCTATGTTATGTTCAGTATCCCATGTCAGAATTAGATCAAGAAATTCTATGGATTCTCGCTGTATATTAGAGGTAAACTGTATACCCATAGAGTTATTGTTCAGATATAAACAAAATAATCTGGCCTCCTCCACTGTCCCCCTAAAAATAAAAATCAAATCGTCTATATAACGGCCATATTCGGAGGCTTTATATTCGGAGCTTTATAATTAGGCCCCTGAAAGAAAGAGTGACTCAATGTCAAAGTCCAAGTCAACGGGAGGAGCTGCAACATATAATCTGGAATCTCTACCAACTGCATCTGGTTTTATAATAATCACTTTTTATAGATTCATCTCACATTAATTTTTTAATCTATAATTTATTATGTACATTATGTCAATATATCCTAGCACATAGTTATACATCAAGCACTTCATGCACATAACAATTATTATACTATCAAATGATAGAATCACATCCCTAGAGCACAAAACAAATATATTGGTCAGTTGACCTATAGTCAATAATGTTAAATTTATTAATAGCCACAAGTAGGATTATGAGGAATGGTTATAGATTATTTACTATAATCACCATTATATACCTATGTATTAAATTACTCTCTCACATTTTGTATCACAATTAATCACCAATATCACATAGAGGTAAATGTCACCATTATCACATTTAGGAAAGAGATTAGCGTTCCCCTTTACTGTGTATGATCACACTATTCCATTATCAGGTCGCAAGATCAGAGTAGTACCACATCACCGATGCCGGTATAACCCTATATTTAGACGTACCAGTTAAGATTTAGGGTGTCTCACAACAAATTGTTTTTTAACATATAGGACTGTTAGGAGGTTTATAGTAGAAGTATCTACGTCGCTAATATGTTAGACAGATCGGCGGTATTGCTTACAATACTGAACCACAAATAGGAGTGTATATGGAAGTTATCAGAATACAGCTCTGTGATTGGTCTGACTCCTCACACACTGAAGGGTTATCCAAAAAGAATGTCTCCGATATGAGACCAGTGGTGTTATTATAAGTTATGATTATTGTTTGTATCATGTTTATATTAGATAGTGTAATTAGGAATGAATTTGTTTGACAAAAACAGATATTTTTGCAATCACTAGAAACTTTTGTTACAAATAGAGGTCCTGATACGCTCTTAAGAATTTACCAATGGTGTTCAATTTACCTGTACACACCCACCAAGAAAGGGGAGTGTTTGTGGAAATGTTTGGTAGTGGCGGCAATAAAAAGCCGGTTTTAAAACTTATTTTATATGCCTGATGAAACGGCCAGGAGGGCCGAGAAACGCGTAGCAATTTTAAACTTGTTTATATTTGATTATGTGCCTGTCAACTCTGTGCAATAAAAGTTTTAAGTTTATTTTAACCTAACTTGAGCCTGGAGATTGAATGAGAGCATACCACTACCAGACAGTCCATTTATCGGAGGGCCGTTGCAACCAAAGATTAGCCGGAGAGAGCCAGCTGGCCAGCTCTGATTGCCAGCCCGCTTCCACAAGCACACTGGTGTGCTGTGCTAAAGTGTGAGTACCCTGTGTACAAATCATCTGAAGTGTGTGCTTACTTTATCCCTATCGATACACACATTTGTGCGCCTCTCTTTTTGTCTTCGTCTTATAGAAAATACGTTTTCCAATCTGGGATCGGTTTGGAGAGTGCAGCCGGGAAAAAGTGCCTAAGTGATCCTATCCTGGGACTGAATTGGATCTTCAGGACTTTAAGGAATTCACATTTGACACTGGGACAGTTCTAATATGGACTTTTAATCGAACACCATTTAATGAGGTTCCCCTTTCCATTTCTTATTTCATTATAAGATTGTTTTATGATTTAGTATTGATACACTAGAAACATTTGTTGCGATATAAGTTGTTTGTTTAAAATGTATACTTCATTTCACAAATAGCAAAGTATGAGCGCCCTCTGGTGACCTACGGTCATTACTATTTTTTAAATAGAGAAGCGCCATATTGAGGCTCGCCGGAAACAGTAGTTATGAAGCAGTGGTCTAAAGACCACTGCTTTATAATTTGTCCACTGCCTCTGAGGCTGTGGTCTTCAATCCGCCCAATCCTATATGATTGGGCTGATTAACACCCCCTGCTAGCTGCCAATTGGCCGCAAATCTGCAGGGGGTAGTATTGCACAAGCAGTTCACCAGAACTACCTGTGCAATTATGAATGATTTTGATACTGAAACTTGACTAGAGCACAATTTTGCACTTTGTTCAAGTCCCGCTTGAACGATCTTCATCCCAGCTGCTCCATCTTCATCCAGGCAGCATCTTCATCCATTGCAGGACCGGCATCTTCTTCATCAGTACGGATGCGGGGCTGTTGATGCACGGAGGTGAAGGTCCAAGGCGGAGGTCCAGGTGGAGGTCCAAGGCGGAGGTCCAGGTGGATGTCCAAGGCGGAGGTCCATCAATCCGTCATGGAGGTCCTCTTCATGCGATCCTCCGCCGCACACTGAGGATTGAAATGCAAGTGCCATAAAGATTTTACAGTCCAACCAAAGAAAAAGTATGGAAAATTACTAGACTACCCTAATCAAGGTCTATTCTACTCAAAGATCTTCTTAATTTGGAAGAAGCAGTTATTATTGAACATATTTCCTCTTCACTGGGAGGCAAGACATTTTTCCAATAATCCATTCGGATTATCACCGGGAGTGCAGCCATCAAGTTTGGAGTCCCATTACTGCAATCAACCTCCAAGCACTAGCGCACCCTCTGAGGACTGTCTCTCCTCTTTTCTATGAATGCATTTATCAATGTGCGTTAGACATGATACGCTACATCGTATCATGTCCGTTCACACTTTAGTAAATCAGACCCTAGCCTCTGATCTGGTGTCTGCTCTACTGATTTTATATTTTGAATTCAAGTTTGTCTTTTCCCTGTCTCTTCCTGTTAAGTTATCATCCCTGCCTGTTTTCAAATCGCTTAATTTGGTGTTTTGCCTCTCCCTTAGGCCTAGATTTAGAGTTCGGCGGTAGCCGTCAAAACCAGCGTTAGAGGCTCCTAACGATGGTTTTGGGCGCCCGCTGGTATTTGGAGTCAGTGATTAAAGGGTCTAACGCTCACTTTACAGCCGCAACTTTTCCATACCGCAGATCCCCCTACGCCATTTGCGTAGCCTATCTTTTCAATGGGATCTTTCTAACGCCGGTATTTAGAGTCGTTTCTGCAGTGAGCGTTAGAGCTCTAACGACAAGATTCCAGCCGCCTGAAAAAAGCAGGAGTTAAGAGCTTTCTGGCTAACGCCGGTTTATAAAGCTCTTAACTACTGTACCCTAAAGTACACTAACACCCATAAACTACCTATGTACCCCTAAACCGAGGTCCCCCCACATCGCCGCCACTCGATTAAAATTTTTAACCCCTAATCTGCCGACCGCCACCTACGTTATACTTATGTACCCCTAATCTGCTGCCCCTAACCCCGCCGACCCCTATATTATATTTATTAACCCCTAACTTGCCCCCCACAACGTCGCCGCAAGCTACTTAAAATAATTAACCCCTAATCTTCCGACCGCAAATCGCCGCCACCTACGTTATCCCTATGTACCCCTAATCTGCTGCCCCTAACATCGCCGACCCCTATGTTATATTTATTAACCCCTAATCTGCCCCCCACAACGTCGCCGACACCTACCTACACTTATTAACCCCTAATCTGCCGAGCGGACCTGAGCGCTACTATAATAAATGTATTAACCCCTAATCTGACGACCGGAACTCACCGCTATTCTAATAAATGTATTAACCCCTAAAGCTAAGTCTAACCCTAACACTAACACCCCCCTAAGTTAAATATAATTTACATCTAACGAAATAAATTAACTCTTATTAAATAACTTATTCCTATTTAAAGCTAAATACTTACCTGTAAAATAAATCCTAATATAGCTACAATATAAATTACATTTATATTATAGCTATTTTAGGATTAATATTTATTTTACAGGCAACTTTGTAATTATTTTAACCAGGTACAATAGCTATTAAATAGTTAAGAACTATTTAATAGTTACCTAGTTAAAATAATTACAAATTTACCTGTAAAATAAATCGTAACCTAAGATATAATTAAACCTAACACTACCCTATCAATAAAATAATTAAATAAACTACCTACAATTACCTACAATTAACCTAACACTACACTATCAATAAATTAATTAAACACAATTGCTACAAATAAATACAATTAAATAAACTATCTAAAGTACAAAAAATAAAAAAGAACTAAGTTACAGAAAATAAAAAAATATTTACAAACATAAGAAAAATATTACAACAATTTTAAACTAATTACACCTACTCTAAGCCCCCTAATAAAATAACAAAGACCCCCAAAATAAAAAATTCCCTACCCTATTCTAAAATACAAAAATTACAAGCTCTTTTACCTTACCAGCCCTGAACAGGGCCCTTTGCGGGGCATGCCCCAAGAATTTCAGCTCTTTTGCCTGTAAAAAAAAACATACAATACCCCCCCCCCCAACATTACAACCCACCACCCACATACCCCTAATCTAACCCAAACCCCCTTAAATAAACCTAACACTAATCCCCTGAAGATCTTCCTACCTTGTCTTCACCATCCAGGTATCACCGATCCGTCCTGGCTCCAAGATCTTCATCCAACCCAAGCGGGGGTTGGCGATCCATAATCCGGTGCTCCAAAGTCTTCCTCCTATCCGGCAAGAAGAGGACATCCGGACCGGCAAACATCTTCTCCAAGCGGCATCTTCTATGTTCTTCCATCCGATGACGACCGGCTCCATCTTGAAGACCTCCAGCGCGGATCCATCCTCTTCTTCCGACGACTAGACGACGAATGACGGTTCCTTTAAGGGACGTCATCCAAGATGGCGTCCCTCGAATTCCGATTGGCTGATAGGATTCTATCAGCCAATTGGAATTAAGGTAGGAATTTTCTGATTGGCTGATGGAATCAGCCAATCAGAATCAAGTTCAATCCGATTGGCTGATCCAATCAGCCAATCAGATTGAGCTCGCATTCTATTGGCTGTTCCGATCAGCCAATAGAATGCGAGCTCAATCTGATTGGCTGATTGGATCAGCCAATCGGATTGAACTTGATTCTGATTGGCTGATTCCATCAGCCAATCAGAATATTCCTACCTTAATTCCGATTGGCTGATAGAATCCTATCAGCCAATCGGAATTCGAGGGACTCCATCTTGGATGACGTCCCTTAAAGGAACCGTCATTCGTCGTCTAGTCGTCGGAAGAAGAGGATGGATCCGCGCTGGAGGTCTTCAAGATGGAGCCGGTCGTCATCGGATGGAAGAACATAGAAGATGCCGCTTGGAGAAGATGTTTGCCGGTCCGGATGTCCTCTTCTTGCCGGATAGGAGGAAGACTTTGGAGCACCGGATTATGGATCGCCAACCCCCGCTTGGGTTGGATGAAGATCTTGGAGCCAGGACGGATCGGTGATACCTGGATGGTGAAGACAAGGTAGGAAGATCTTCAGGGGATTAGTGTTAGGTTTATTTAAGGGGGTTTGGGTTAGATTAGGGGTATGTGGGTGGTGGGTTGTAATGTTGGGGGGGGGGTATTGTATGTTTTTTTTTACAGGCAAAAGAGCTGAAATTCTTGGGGCATGCCCCGCAAAGGGCCCTGTTCAGGGCTGGTAAGGTAAAAGAGCTTGTAATTTTTGTATTTTAGAATAGGGTAGGGAATTTTTTATTTTGGGGGTCTTTGTTATTTTATTAGGGGGCTTAGAGTAGGTGTAATTAGTTTAAAATTGTTGTAATATTTTTCTTATGTTTGTAAATATTTTTTTATTTTCTGTAACTTAGTTCTTTTTTATTTTTTGTACTTTAGATAGTTTATTTAATTGTATTTATTTGTAGCAATTGTGTTTAATTAATTTATTGATAGTGTAGTGTTAGGTTAATTGTAGGTAATTGTAGGTAGTTTATTTAATTATTTTATTGATAGGGTAGTGTTAGGTTTAATTATATCTTAGGTTAGGATTTATTTTACAGGTAAATTTGTAATTATTTTAACTAGGTAACTATTAAATAGTTCTTAACTATTTAATAGCTATTGTACCTGGTTAAAATAATTACAAAGTTGCCTGTAAAATAAATATTAATCCTAAAATAGCTATAATATAAATGTAATTTATATTGTAGCTATATTAGGATTTATTTTACAGGTAAGTATTTAGCTTTAAATAGGAATCATTTATTTAATAAGAGTTAATTTATTTCGTTAGATAAAAATTATATTTAACTTAGGGGGGTGTTAGTGTTAGGGTTAGACTTAGCTTTAGGGGTTAATACATTTATTAGAATAGCGGTGAGCTCCGGTCTTCAGATTAGGGGTTAATAATTGAAGGTAGGTGTCGGCGATGTTAGGGAGGGCAGATTAGGGGTTAATACTATTTATGATAGGGTTAGTGAGGCGGATTAGGGGTTAATAACTTTATTATAGTAGCGCTCAGGTCCGCTCGGCAGATTAGGGGTTAATAAGTGTAGGCAGGTGGAGGCGACGTTGTGGGGGGCAGATTAGGGGTTAATAAATATAACATAGGGGTCGGCGATGTTAGGGCAGCAGATTAGGGGTACATAGGGATAACGTAGGTGGCGGCGGTTTACGGAGCGGCAGATTAGGGGTTAAAAGTGTAATGCAGGGGTCAGCGATAGCGGGGGCGGCAGATTAGGGGTTAATAAGTGTAAGGTTAGGGGTGTTTAGACTCGGGGTACATGTTAGAGTGTTAGGTGCAGACGTAGGAAGTGTTTCCCCATAGGAAACAATGGGGCTGCGTTAGGAGCTGAACGCTGCTTTTTTGCAGGTGTTAGGTTTTTTTTCAGCTCAAACAGCCCCATTGTTTCCTATGGGAGAATCGTGCACGAGCACGTTTTTGAGGCCGGCCGCGTCCGTAAGCAACTCTGGTATCGAGAGTTGCATTTGCGGTAAATATGCTCTACGCTCCTTTTTTGGAGCCTAACGCAGCATTTGTTTGAACTCTCGATACCAGAGTTAAATTTATGGTGCGGCCAGAAAAAAACCCGCGGAGCGTTAACAGCCCTTTTACCGCCGAACTCTAAATCTAGGCCATAGAGTTTCTGCAATTGTGCCTTTTTAAGTTATTGATAATCAGCCTGTGGTTCTGATTTTTTCCAGTCACACAAAACCCAACTTGTGTTGCTGCCTCACTCCAGTCCCACATAACCCAGCCTGTGTTGCATTTTAGTCATAAACCAGAAAAAAATGATGTACAGACACTTAGGGAGAAGATGCTGATTCTTTTATGATAGTATCACAAACTAGAAAATATTAAAGAAAGGTACCCCACACACTTCTCACACAGGTTTAATTGATGGACAATTGTATTAACTTTGGAAAGCAGTTACCTTGTATGTAAAGTATATCTCACCTCTTAAACCCTTCTATAAGACTACCAGAGACACATTGTTTAGATTTTGTTATGTACAGTAGTGTTTCTAATAATGCAACTTCATACTCTAAAATCAAGAAAATAGAGAGAGAGACACACTCACTGAGACAGAACAATAGCTAGATAAACTTTCGTGCTTGTCCACAAGGCCAGTGCCACTCAGGGTGCAGTCTCTTTTAGCACACTATGCCTTTTCACAGAGAAAAAATATCCTGTAGCATATCAGTCTGATCCTGCCCAATGACAGTCCAGCACCGAAATACCAGGCAATTATTTTCTGAACAAGACATGTTCCATAACAATATGTGACTCACTAAGACAAAAAAAAAATTGTAATGTACTTTCATATACTGTAGTCAATTACATTGTATATTCCACACTCTCTATGCATAGGTACACAGGTACACAGGTAAGCCTATGTCCACACTTTTGTCATTATTATTATTACCCTTTTTTTTCTTTCTTTCCTTTCTCCTTTTTTGACTATCTTATATTCCCCTGTATACCTTATTTCACATCTTTATACATATTGATTCTATATTGATATATAGTTTTATGTCAGTATATGCTTTGTGTATAACATATATTTCCCCTATCTGTTATCCTTCACTAGACACTGTCTGCCTCTGTCTCTTAAACCCCCCTCATGATTTTACGACACCCCTCCTCCCCCTGCATTTAGACCTCTGTAACACTTTCTGTCTTTTTAGCCTGTGTTTTAATATATAATCTGCAAATTCTATCAAATTGGTCAGTATTGCTTCAGACTTGAAAAAGGAAGACATTCTTCCGAAAATGTGTCATTTTATAAATGTATAGGTAGTCCAATAAAAAAGTATCATTGCTCAATGCAATACTCTTGTTATTTTGATATCTAAATCTCTGGACTAACATGGTTACTCCAATCAATATATATATATATATATTTATATATATAGCATATGTGTATGTGTTTGTATGTGCATTTCTCACATTACACCCTGACCAAATTTTTTTTGGCTAAAAAGGCTTAAACCCTAGTGGGGGTAGGAGTAGGCCAGCAGAATTTTTGAGTTCCTAGGGCAGCACAAAACCTAAATATGCCACTTTATCAACAAATAGTTTTACTAAATATCCACTTTAAATTTGCAGCTAATAATACAGCCTCTGATTACAGGCTAACAATAGTACAATGGGCAAATCTAAAACTATGATTGTTTTATTAATTTAGCAATCTAATACCAGTTAATATTTAACATTATCATACAAACTGATAGTCCTAACTTAAAGGTATTTTAGTGTACCTATAGTAAAGATATTCCAAATAAATATTAATAGGTTTTTATTAATAATTGGTATCCCATCATCCATCCATATTGTGAGGCAATTCCATGACTAAGCAACCTTTTTTTGAGAAGTGCTTAGACAATGTACTGAACTTTTCGCCCTTTATTTCTTTTCATGACCTCTTATTCTGGTGTTGCTCTTTAAGTGAAAAATGCCTTCAGCTTTATTAAATCTTTTAATACAGGAATAGTTTGTATGACTTACAAACAAGGTATGTTTTTTACATATTGAACTGGTTAAAAAAAACATTAAATGAAGAATAATATTTAGTGGAATATGAAATAAATAAGTCAATAAACAGGAGTTGATAAAAAATCTATTCGCTATCTGTTCCCTATAATGATTTTTCTCTTGTGGCTGAATTGCCTAACATGTTTTTCAAGTTATCACAGTACAAAAAAATTCAGAAAATGTGTTTTTGTGTGTTAGGTAGTATAGAACATGTGAATGATCAGTATTATATCTACTATATTTTCTGGTTTGGCATAATATACATATGAAAACAAGATTACTATGGGTTGTTATTAGAAGGACGTCTCAATCCTTACATTGTGAAACCACTCAATTGCAAAGTTGTAGACTAGGGGACCTATTTATGAAAGGTCTGTCGGACCTGATTCAACATTGCGGATCATGTGCAAAAGACCTCGCTGAATGCGGAGAGCAATGCGCTTTCCGCATTCAGCATTGCACCAGCAGCTCTTGTGAACTGCTGGTGCAACGCCGCCCCCTGCAGATTCGCGGCCGCTAGCAGGGAGGTGTCAATCAACCGGATCATATTCAATCGGGTTGAATTGCGGTGATGTCTGTTCGCCTCCTTAGAGCAGGCGGACAGGTTATGTTGCAGTGGTCTTTAGACCGCTGATTTATAACTGGTGTTTCTGACGAGCCTGAAGGCTCGCCAGAAACACGAGACTTCATGCTCCATACGGAGCTTGATAGATCTGCCCCTAAAACATAATTTTCAAACAAGATTGTCCCTTCATGAATGGGATTATAAAGGAAAGCGAACATTTGTAACCGAGCTTTCAAACGGGGTAACACCTTCATAAGGTCAAAGTCCAAAGACATTCATGGCAGTGTGTTTTACAGTTCTTGCGCCTACATTATTGAACTATCAAATGAGATTATGGCCCCTATTTAAGAAAGGTCTTGCGGACCTGATCCGACACTGCGGATCAGGTCCGCAAGACCTTGCTGAATGTGGAGAGCAATACGCTCTCCATATTCAGCATTGCACCAGCAACGCCGCCCCCTGCAGACTCACGGCCAATCGGCTGTCAGCAGGGGGGTGTCAATCAACCCGATCATACTCGATCGGGTTGATTTCTGCCGATTCCTGTCCGCCTGCTCAGAGCAGGCGGACAGGGTTATTGAGCAGCGTTCTTTGTCATGCCAAACCGTAAAACAGTGCTTTTAAAATCAATAACTGTAACTATAATATATATATATATATATATATACATTTCTTTTTCATTTCATTTCATTTTAGTGTCAATATAGTCATTGCTCAAACATGCCCAGTATTCTCTTTATGACTATATACAAATGGTATTCAGATTGTTTAGCAGTGATCAGTTTGGGTTTGGATTACAATAGGTTCCTTTTAAATAGTTGCATGACTGGAGTGTGGCTTAGAAACAAACATTAACAGCAAGTGATTGTTAAATATCACTTTTAAATGATACGTGTAATGTGTTAGGTGAGGCAAGATAAAATGAAATCCAAGAATAGGCAAGAGGTCAGGTACCAAAGGGTAAACCAAATGCAGAGACCAGGGACAGGCCAATGGTAGAGTACCAGACAATCAGTCCAGCAGCAAGGTACCAAGGGGTAAAGCAACAGCAGATTCCTAAGACAGGCCAAAGGTCAGAACCCGGGAAATAAGTCCAGCAGTAAGGTACCAAGGAGTAAGGCAAGAGAAGTATACAGGTGCCGAATTATTAAAATAATAAAATGGTTTTAAAAAGTATCTAAAAAATGGATTGTGATTACTGAAAACTTTTTAGCTCCATGTTCAAAACAGTTCAGAGAAGGATAGTCTTTATGTTCTGAAGACACACATCATAGGAAATGGTCATAGATTACCTAGAGTCCAGTTCTGGTGCTGGTACCAGCTTGCAATGCAAAGAATGGATCCACAAGATACTGTAGATCAGCAACTTGTACTGCAGTATAGTGGTTAAAGGGACAGTCTAGTCAAAATTAAACTTTCATTATTCAGATAGGACATGTAATTTTAATCAACTTTCCAATTTATTTTTATCATCAAATTTGTTTTTTTCTCTTAGTATTCTTAGTTTAAACTAAACCTAGGCAGACTCCTATGCTAATTTCTAAACCCTTGAGGGCTGCCTCTTATCACAGGCTTTTTAAATTCCTTTTCAACACAAAGAGACAGAAAGTACACGTGGGCCATATAGATAACACTGTGTACAGGCACAGGGAGTTATTTAAGATTTAGCCCAACACAATGCTAACTGCAAGACAATAGATAATAAACAGTCACAGTCATGTGATCAGGGGGCTGGAAGAAGGTTCTTAGATACCAGGTAACCACAGAGGTAAAAAGTGTATTAATATAACAATGTTGGTTGTGCAAAACTGGGGGATGGATAATAAAGGGATTATCTATCTTTTAAAACAATAACAATTCTATGGTAGACTATCCCTTTAAAGAAACTTAGCAAAGGTATTTTTATCTTCTTTTTCTTTCCTTCACCTAAGCGCCAGGTATCTCTTTATTTAAAAGGTTTACTTGCATTCAATCTTTTGGAGAGTGCACTATGGAATTTTATCTGTACAGATTTACCTAAATATGAAAAACTTAGTGGTTTTTTTTTTATGTATACAGCTCCATGATCTCATCCTGCAATTACAAATATTTTGTTAATAACTTGTCTGATCATTTTAGGTTCATTTTCTTACTTAAAAACAATCTCCAAATCACATAAATAAAGATACTCATCAATACAACCCCTTTGTTCGCATGAAACACCCTATGTGTCACGCAAACACAATAAGACAGCAAACTAAAAGACAATCCATGCACTCCTAAAAGTAGTATCATTTAAAGGGACAGTATACTGAAAAATATTTTTCCCTTAATGTGTTTACAATTGCTTTTTTACCAACTGCAGAGTAAAAAATGTATAAAAATTAGCTTTTTAAGAGTTTTTTGTGTATATTAAAGCTCTGATTTTGTGTTTTGAAGCCACAACCTAATACAATGGGTTGAGCTTGTAGGTATAATCAGATCTCATTACTGTATCACATTGTGCACATATACATGTTTATTTATCTTATATCTGTCCATTAAACAATCACCAGTACTTGGAGAGAACAATGGAAAATCATCATTGTGTTACCTTATCTCTGCTATATCTCACTGGGAGTGTAATTTCTTCTGCTGGCTTTGTTTACAAAGCTTATCTATAGCTTGGACCTGCGGCCACAAACTTTCAGAATAGGTGGGGATACCACATGCTAAATCAACTATTTCAAATGCCAATATAAGGGTAAAGGAGCTACTTGTAAACAATTTAATACACTACAGCAGGTAAAGTGAATCATTGGGAACAAATTAAAGGGGAGAACATTTTGAGTAAACTGTCCCTTTAAATCAGGCAAAATCAAATACACCTCAATATTCAATATTACATTTATACAGCACCCTTCCACACACATTCCCTGAAAATAAAAACATTCTCTAAGAAATCATTTAAAAACAACTGTCCACTGCGCAAAACAAAACATTAACAGCCAGCACAAGCTTTTAACAAACACGACCAACCTGAAAGCAAGCACATATACTTACACTCACTGAAACACAGCACTGAAAAATACCACATTCTAACAAAACACTAAAAATAATTAAATTCCTATAACAACCTTTAGTTATGGTTTTGTAAATTTTACCCTGCACAATACTATGAAATTATGCTAATAATGCAATCACTTTAGAAAACAAACAAACTCGAGTTGCACATGTACAAATAAAATCCCTAACCATGAATAGACAAAGGAACATACAAACACCTAAGTACTATATTCTGAGAATAATAAGGGCACTGTCACTGCTCTATGGTTTCTGCTTGTATGCACAGTGCAAACCCACTGTTAAAGAATCATGTTTGTCACAAATAATTTGGGAAAAGCTATAGGCCCCTATTTAACAAAGGTCTTGCGGATCTGATCCGACAGTGCGGATCAGGTCCGCAAGACCTCGCTGAATGCGGAGAGCAATAAGCTTTCCGCATTTAACATTGCACCAACACATGAACTAATGTCCTCTAGAGGTGAAAAACTATCAAAATGCATTTAGATTAGAGGCAGCCTTCAAGGTCTAAGAAATTAGCATATGAACCTCCTAGGTTTAGCTTTCAACTAAGAATAACAAGAGAACAAAGCAAAATTGATGATTAAAGTAAATTAGAAAGTGGTTTAAAATTACATACCCTATTATTAGATAAGCAATAAAATGATAATTGTCCATTGTTCTGTATTGGGTACTTGTACCCCCCTTAATCATGATTAAGGCGGGAACCCCGAAACTTCACTTTTTCATTTTACCCTGTTTCTAATAAAGTGAACTTTTATATTATTGTGCTGTGGACCGACATCTTGATTGATTATCTATTGGGGAGCAATGCAGCAACCCCAGGTCTTCACTAGCACAGACATTGCATTCTACTTTTTGCTGTATCATTTGGAGCTTATAATGAAATATAATGAACTCATCTTAAAATGGTATGCTTGCACAAAATGGATTTTTGTTAAAAAGAATGTAAATGTTTCAAAGCTACAGGTGAAAAGTTCACTTGTAGCTACAATACTTACCTTCACATACTCTCCAGAGCATGGAGATCATACTAGGGTCAGAATTACATTCTTTAAAAAAAATAAAGGAAATAAAGGGTGTCAATCAACCCGATACGACCTGCTAGCGGCCAATTGTCCACAAATGTGGAGGGGGCAGCATTGTACATGCATTTCAAGAGAAATACTTGTGCAATGATAAATGCCAACAGCGTATTCTGTCAGCATTTATCGATGTGTGGCAGATATGATCAGCTACAGTGGATCATGTCTGCTCGCACTATAATAAATCGGACCTTAAGAGCGGGCCAGCAAAATTTATAGTGCACCTTTGAAATCTGGTCATTAATGATTAATACAAATATTATTTAAAATTACCCAGTAAAACAATTAACAAATTAACAAAACTAAGCTTTGACAATTGGACCTGCTATAGTCAAAATTTAATTCTTATAAAATGAAAAATATCTATTTACATGAAAGCTATCAGGAGATACAATAAAAATCTAATATTAAATCATTGTCAATACTGAATCATTTTTAGAAACGTGTTTAGTACAAAAATCCAATACATTTCTTTTGGTTTACATCTTCCTTTGTCTTCCCCTCCTGTATGTTTGGGTTTTAATCAGTTACCATTGATTACCATCAAAATAAGATCACATTTTGATCATGTTGGGAAATAAAATGCCTAGCAATGCCAGAACAAGGGTTATTAAGACTTTTATCTCTCCTTTCTGAGAAAACCTATGTTCCCAGTAACAAGGGTTTTGAAAACTTGCAGCTAGCTTATTAGTGTGCCTGACAACCACCTGAAAATTACCTTTTTCATTTTTCATGCTGGGAACACAGAGTGCTCCAGTCTTCTACATATATGATCGGAAATCTCTAACCCTTTCTCTATCTATCTATCTATCTATCTATCTATCTATCTATCTCTATCTATCTATCTATCTATCTATCTATCTATCTATCTATCTATCTATCTATCTATCTATTGTAGGGTAATTTTGTTTGTCTATCTATCTATCTATCTATCTATCTATTAATCTATAGTAAGACCCCACTTAACGTTGTGAAAATATTCTGGAAAATTGAGCAGTTTTATTAACAAAATATGAAATACGGGAAAAGCAAACACATATTCAGTACTAGAATTGAACAATTAAGTTTTATCAATAATTATATTTTAATTGATTTTTGTGACATTTTTTAAATAGACTACAATTAATAATACAGTAGAAAAATAATAAAGTGTATGTTATGGTACTATACATATATTTAAATTGTGTGTATACCTTAGATGATGGCAAATTATCTATACCTGTTCTGTATAAAGAATATGATGACTATGACCTAAACTTTTTTTTATTGCACACTACTGGAATATGTACTATACTGTTCCTGTTTTAGTCTTTCAGAAACCTTGGCTTCTTTGAGGTAGTTTTCCCTCATGAAGAAAGAGGCAGGATATCAGGTCTGTTTATAGTCAGGGTCATTATTATGGGCATGACCCATGCTGATGAATGCAGTAGTAAGTACTCTATTTGCTTGTTGGTATATGACAGTGCCATGTGGGGATGTGCGGCACAGTAGTGAAACAAAGAGCTAGACAAGGGCAGTAACAGTTTAATGGTAAAAGAATATTAGCTGAGACATCAGAACACAGAAGTGAAACGGCATTTCCCAGCGCAGAGTTAAATTTAGCCTTTTTTTCATCTATCAAGAGAACATTTTTAAATGCTTTTAACATGTTAAATTTGTACTTTCATATGCTTGATGGGATATTTTTGAGGTTAACATATTTTAGCCACTTTGATCTGGAAATCAGGAAGTGCAGGGCAAGTTGCACACCAAAAAGGAACTGGATAGGGAGGCTAGAAAAAAAATGCATCATTGATAAAAGCTCTATTATTATTATTCTTTATTTATAAACTTTATTTATAAACAAAACACCAACAAATTCTGCAGCACTCTCCATGGGTACAAAATATAAAATTACAACAATGATAGAAAGGGGCATATTTATCAAGCTCCATACAGAGATTGATGCCTCGTGTTTCCAGTGAGCCTGAAGGCTCTGAGGCCGCGGACAGAAATAGCCAGAAATCAACCCGATCGAATACGATCAGGTTGATTGACACCCCCTGCTAGTGGCTGATTGGCCATGAATCTGCAGGGGGCGATATTCCACCATAAGTTCACAAGAACTGCTGGTGCAATGATAAATGGCGAGAGCATATGCTGTTGGCATTTATCGATGTGCAGCGGACATGATCCGCTATACCAGATCATGTCCTCTTGCACAATCATAAATATGCCCAATATATTTAAGACACAGAAAAAAAAATAATTGGCTAACAAATTCCTGCGGGAACCTACAACCTAGAAGAGTAGGAGGACAAGAAACAGGAGGTGAAAATGATGTTAGTGCGGAGTTAGATGAGGGCAACTCTTAGACAAGTGGAGTTTATTTAATACTGAGTTGGGTGATAGGCTTCCCTGAACAAAAATCTCTCTAGGGAGCATTTGAAGGAGGACAGATTTAGGGGAAAATCTGAGAGCATGAGGAACTGTGTTCCAGAGGGTTGGTGCAGCAAGGGAGAAGTCCTGCATTCTAGCATGGGAAGAGGAGATGGTAGAAGATTAGAAAATGCAATGCCACAGCACTGAATACATTCAAAAATACATAAAATGCATAAAATAAAGATTTCCTCTATCCTTAAAATACAAATTTTAACAAGGTGAGATTTCAGTACTAAAAAAAGTACTAGAAATCAATGCGACTGCGCTGCGAATAGCAGCTGAATATAGGTAGTAAATGGCTTGATTTTACTGAAAAATATTATTTTAATACAAATAGCTAATGATAAAACATAAAAACATAACACTTTCTATAAAAACTCAATTATTAGCACATAAGCAATATAAAATCATACAGTTTGAATTATGCAAAGCTGAAGAGCATGTCTGTTAAGTATTAGAGGATTACTATTGCTGAGTAGTGATGGAGTAGGGGTATTTGCTGTAGTTAGTATTATACAATGGGGTTGATGGAATAAGAACTGGGAGAGATTGCCCCAGCCTATGAGAAAGAGAGGGAACATGTCTCTATGAATCATGAGAGCATCCCAACTCTGAGAGAGCCTGGTCCTGTGACAGATTACACATGTCTCAGATGATGTTAGAAAGTTAACCTGGAGTAAGTGAGATTAGGAGTAAATTTTGTAGCTGTCCCTTTAAGGCTGAGATTAAAGTATGCCTTAGCAATGCTTCTCAGGAGAGAGTGCATGTCTGATTTGCTGGAGCAACAGCAGGAGGGGAGAAGCAATATGCATAAATCCTGAATAGAATTGAATCTGTAAAGCTGAGAGAAGGAAGCTTAGTGTAACATCATACAAACTGTCAGCAGGTAGCAGGCTTGGCAGTGAAGAGTAAGGGCTAGATTTATTAAGCCCATACGGCAGCAAGTTCTCTCAAGAACTTGCTCACCGTCATTTATCAAGCAGCGGTCACCAGACCGCTGCTTCCTTAGCTTCTTCGCCACCTCTAATGTGGTGAAATTTGGCTGTGCGCGGGATTGCACGCAAGCACAAAATTGCGCTCGTGTGCAATGCCGAATACCTGCGGGTATTTTCGCCCCACCACAGGCGAGCTGAGGCGTACAGGGGTGCGTATACGCGCCCCTGTACGCCTCAGCTTTAATAAATCTAGCCCTAAGTCTGTAAAGTTTTCTTAAAGGGACACTGTAACTAAAATTTTTTATTCGTGATTCAGATTGAGCATGAAATTTTAAGCAACTTTCTAATTTACTCCTATTATCAAATTTTCTTCATTCTCTTGGTATCTTTATTTGAAATGCAAAAATGTAAGTTTAGATGCCGGCCCATTTTTGGTGAACAACCTGGGTTGTCCTTGCTGATTGGTGGATAAATTCATCCACCAATAAAAAAGTGCTCTCCAGAGTACTGAAACCAAAAAAAAGCTTTGATGCCTTCTTTTTCAAATAATGATAGCAAGATAACGAAGAAAATTTGAAAATAGGAGTAAATTAGAAGGTTGCTTAAAATTGCATGCTCTTTCTGAATTACAAAAGAAAAAAATTGGGTTCAGTGTCCCTTTAAGCAGGAGAGGAGGAGCTGTGTACTGAAATCCTTAGTAACTTTCAAACTGTTATCCTGAGAGATAAGTGCAGCAGTGGTCTGTGATGAAAAGTAAATAATTCCTCAATAAGATAGGTAACTTAGCTCAGACTTGAAAATAGTTCAGTTTGAAGAAATGTAGCTCCTTAGACACAAAGAAATACAACAAGTAAAGCAGGATTAACTCTCCAACAAGCTTGTAGCACTCAGCTTTAAGAAAAACAGTTTGAAAGGTACAAAGGATTTCATTTGGATCTTAGGGGGGAGCTGGAGTATATTTGTTGATTAGTGAAGACAGGTAGGGAGGGTAGCATTGTTAAGGGCTTGTAGGTCAGGGTGAGAATTTTGAATTGAATTCTGCTATGAATAGGGAGCCAGTGAAGGGACTTGCAGAGAGGTGCAGCAGATATAGAGCATCAGGAAAGGTGGATTAGCCTGGCAGAGGCCTAAAAATTGATTGAAGGAGGGAGAGGCAGGCTAGAGGAAGGCCAGTTAGTAGGTTATTACAGTAGTCAATTCGGGAAATTACCAGGGAGTGAATTAGCTGCTTAGTGGTGGAAATATTGCATTTGTTGTTGCAGCAGGATGAAGAGAGCAATTGGATGTGGGGTATGAAGGTCAGATTGGAGTCAAGTGTAACTCTGAGGCAGCAGACTGAGGGTGATTTGTAGATAGTTGTGCCTCCAACAGTGGCATAAAAGTTAGAAACTGGAGTAGAGATAAAGGGGGGTTAAGAAGGAACTCAGTCTTAGACATGTTAATCTTTAGGTGGTGAGAGGCCATCCAAGAAGAAATGCCAGATAAGCAGTCGCTGATATGATAAAGGAAAGAAGGAGAGAGAGCAGGGGTGGAGAGGTAGATCTGAGTTACATCAGCATAGAGGTGATATTTGGAGCCATAGCTGTTGATAAGTTTACCCTTCGAAGAAGTATAAATAGAGAAGAGTAGAGGACCCAGTTTCCAATAACTTTATTGTTTATTTATTGTGTGTTATCAAATGATCCAGTCCTTGGCTGTTGAATTCAACATGTCCATTTTGTTGTTAATATTATTAAGTCAATAATTTGTTGTCAGATGAATTGTGATCTCCAAAGTCTGTGTTATGCTGGGTAACTATTCTGATATCCAATCACATAATTTTCAAATTTGAGGATGGTGTTAGCATTTGAATTGTGTTTGTTCTGATGAAAAAGGCATATCAGGAGCAGAAAAACACAAGCCAGTACATTGGAACCAATCCCTGCAAGAAACGTTATCTATTAGAATTACAAAACAACACAAGTTTTGAGAACAGTGTTTTTATTTGAGAAAAAATACTCACTATTATTTACATACAGCTAGATTACGAGTTATGCGCGCTATAGGGAAATTAATGAACACAACAAAAGTTGCGTTATATTACCCCCTATATCTCAGCCATTACAAGTTTTCAAACAGCTGGCTTGTGCATGCGATATGGTTTGCGTTGAGCTCCATACCTCACAAAATACAAGCGCTGTTTTGACATGCTCATGCACGCTTCCCCCATAGACATCAATGGGGAGAGCGGGTCAGAAAAAAGCCTAACACCTGCAATCGTGGAATGAAAAGCTCCGTAACACAGCCCCATTGATGTCTATGGGGAAAATAAAAGTTACGTTTAAACCTAACACCCTAACATAAACCCCAAGTCTAAACACCCCTAATCTGCCACCCCAACACCGCCGCCACTTACATAATGTTATTAACCCCTAATCTGACGCTCCTGATATCGCCGCCACTATATTGAAATTATTAACCCCTATTCCACCGCACCCCAACATCGCTAGCACTATATTAAAGTTATAAACCCCTATTCTGCCGCACCTCATCATCGCCACCACTATATTAAAGTTATTAACCTCTATTCCGCCGCTCCCTGACATCGCCACCACTAAATAAAGATATTAACCCCATATACATAAAGAACATATCACCAGAGCCAAAAATGCTACCACACAAGCTCCTCCCCAATGTGCAAGATCTCTCAACCAGATCTCAAAAGAGGAATCGAACAAATGCTATGAAGGAGCGCTAAAAAAACCCCAGTGGGGATTTATGGCTAAAGGTGAAGTCGATCAGTCTTGAGAAAGGTCCTCCAGGATCAAAACGCGTAGACAGTACTGGTATTACAGCTCAGGTTCTTTTTATTGGTAAGTTTAATACCTATTTCTCTTATTTATAGTAGCAATATTGCACTATGCCTGTTTATTTTTTATAGGACACTGACGATAATCTATATTCTGAGAAAACCTCACTTGAAAGAGATTTATCTCTAGAGGAAAAACATCTATAAAGCACTTCATCTTTAAAGGCACTTTTGCACTTTAGGATATTATTCATTTTGGGACTACATAAAGAACTCTATATAGCACAGGAATGAACATATTTTTTTCTGACATTATTTAACATTTTTTAGGTGTACACCTGATTTTTTGCTCACGGACACTTTTGTTCAACACATTTTTTATTATTAGACCAATTTTTTATATTTTATATTTTATATATATTTTTCACTATATTTTTTTCACCATTCTACACGGATTAATTCACATTTCACTGGACTCACCATTGGACTATTTTGGATAATTAAGTTCACATTTGGATCATATATATTTTTTTGGACTCTTTATTTGGACTCATGTAACACAAAGGATGTTTTATTCAATAAATTTTTATAGAGGTTTCCCTATATAGGTTGCTCACATAGGACAGTGTGGAAATTGAATTAGCTGATAAGCTATCTTACAATATATTTTGTTATATATAGGTTACTGCATTATTCAACCTACTGAATTTGTTAGTCATTTCTAGCATTCGTCACTCAGTTTTAGCTCATTGTACTGCTATCTATAACGTCGGCGATGGAGAAAGGCACCACTTCCCTCAC
This sequence comes from Bombina bombina, assembly GCF_027579735.1. NCBI lineage: Eukaryota > Metazoa > Chordata > Amphibia > Anura > Bombinatoridae > Bombina > Bombina bombina. Next base: position 150,751,682 of record NC_069505.1, read on the forward strand.
AGATTTTCCTCCAAGATAAACATTGAGTTACGAAAGGGATAAAGTATTTTATGTCTCACTTGTGGAGAGATGTACAATAAATATGGTTCCCATTTGTGAATGTAAGTTTTTATTCTCCTATCAAGGTCTCCCTGTACGTCTGCCTGCTCCAACAGGGCCTGGGTGTGTAGTGCGCTTAACAGTTTCTTGAAGGGCGGGGCCCTATCCTTCACCCAAGATTGCATGATTAGTTTCCGAGAAAGCAAAGTTACAGCGTTTAGAAATTTCTGATGTTGGGGTGTAACCCCCGAGTCTGTCAGGAAAATAATGTTGGAGGGAGTTAACGTTATCTCCTGCTGGAGTACTTTCTGGATCCAAAACCTAATTTTACCCCATAGTCTTTTAAGTTTGGGACAGTCCCATATCAAATGTATGAGGTCAGGTGATGCAAGGAAGCATTTGGTACACTTGTCCACTGCCTGAGGGACCCATCTAAGTCTTAATTTGGGGAGAATATATGCTTGATGCACTAGTTTAGTGTGTGCCTCTCTTGAATAAGCTGAAAGAGTGGCTGCCCTAACTCTCTGAAAGCTATCTGTGATCTCTTGTGTCGTAATCTGCATGTCTCTTGTCTCCTGCCATTTGTTATGTATTGTTTGAAGGACAGACTGTTCTAAATGATTTGTGATTTCGTTGTATATGCGAGTTATGGAGTGTGATCCCTGTTTCGTCGTGCGAACTAGTCTATCTACGTTAGAGTTTACATTCGTGAGCTGGTTATCTGAGATGAGTGCCCTAACAAAGTGCCGACATTGAAAATATTCAAATATGGTATCTGCGGGGATAGCAAAGGCCTCTCTTAGCTCTTGGAAAGGGAGAACCTGAAGCGTGCTAGGATTGATAAATTGTGCAATAGAAGTCAGGCCAGAGGCCCTCCATCTCTGAAAGGCTCGAGTGGTGAAGCCGGGTATGAACCTAGGGTTTCCCTGTATAGGTAAGTATTTGGTCACTTTGTGATCCATGTTCCAGAATCGACATAATTTGTGCCATGCCCTCAGCGGGTCTCTAAACAGTATGTTCTGAGAGATGTGATGGGGCAAAGAAGGCAAAGTAGAGTGTGGGAGGTAGGATAAATTCAACGGTGATACACAGTCTGCCTCCACAGCGTGGCTTAAGTATTCAGATCCAGTCAACCAGCCAAAAACTAACTTAGTTAACATTGCCCAATTGTACCACTGGATGTTTGGGAACCGAAGGCCCCCCACCTCCAGTGGCATAGATAGTCTGGTTATGTTGATCCTATGCTTTTTTTGGTTCCACACAAAAGAGGCAAAAATAGAAGAGACAGCCTGTATGTCTCTGTTGTGAAGCAGAAGAGGTAGCATCTGCAAGGGGTACAAGATTTTCGGTAAAATTACCATTTTCAATAGGTGGATTCTACCATGGAGGAAGAGGGGAAGACCCCTCCAACCCCGGATGGTGTCCTGTGAGCTGACTATGACTTTTGAGGTGGTAAATACATTTGGGGTCCACATGTAAGTGAATCCCCAGGTACTTAAAGGACCCATTTGTGATTTTTAGGCTCGTGTTCTGTAAGGATGTATCATATAGTTTGCGTATAACATCTAAGAAGTGGCCTGTGATACCAAAATTTGTAAGAGTAGTGTATAGATGATCCCACTCCACCCTATCGAATGCCTTTTCAGCGTCAACAGAGAGGAAGCAGGCATCTAATAGTGGGGCTTCAGTCTTGTTATTTTGGGCTTGGTGGTAGTGCGCAATAACTGCCAATGCCTTGCGTAGGTTAATAACTGAAGAACGGTGTCTGACAAAGCCCGTCTGGTCTGGATGGACCAACAAGGGCATAACTTCTGCCAACCGATTTGCGAGAATTTTAGTCATCAACTTATAGTCTCCATTTAATAGAGAAATCGGCCTATAAGACTATGTCAAAGTCAAATCTCTATCTGGTTTGGGGATGACGCATATATTGGCATCAGTAAATCTAGGGTCCGGTACAGAGTTCCCCGCTAAATACTCAGAAAACAGCCTCTCCAAAGTAGGCGCTATTTCGGGACATAGGATTTTGTAATACTCTGCGGGGAGACCATCGGGCCCTGCCGCTTTCCCTAGTTTGATGCTTTTTATGGTATTCACGATTTCTTGTGCTTGGATGGGGGCATTGAGTGTAGCCAACTGTTCCTGTGTTATGGTGGGAATAGTGACATCACGCCAGAATGATTGCTTGTTATGTTCTGATATATCCTGCTTAGTATATAATCTAGTGTAATATGACACAAACTCTTTCATTATTGTAGGGTTGTCACTGCAAAGACCACTATCTGTGGCGATTGCTGGGATGTTAGATCTAGGGGCAACTACCTTGACCATGTTTGCCATTATTTTCCCCGCCTTATTCCCATACCTATAAAATCTTCCTTGCCTATGTAATGTGTGGATATTATCCACCATTTGGATATGAGTGTCTCTCTCTTGCTTTAAGTCATAATAATGTTGCCTCGCTTGGTTTGTCGGATGTTGCAAATATGTGTTATATGCTTCTGTAAGGTTCCTTAACATCTGGTCAGTGAGCCTCTTAGCCTGTTTCTTATGGTGTGAAGTATATGCTGTAATTCTTCCCCTTAGCACAGCCTTTGAGGCGTGCCAAAAGAGATCTGGGTTGTCGTGGTGTTGGGCATTTTCTGCATTGTAGTCTATCCAGTATGAGCGTAACTGTTGGCGAAAGTCTACATTATTGTAAAGGTGGGAAGGAAACCTCCATGTCTTGCGTAGGTTTTCAGAAGGATTGTGATCTAACACCATTGTGATAGGGGCATGATCCGATATGGTGATGGGTTGTATTCTACTTGAAGGTATGTTGGAGGTGAGACCAGGAGACGTAAGGAAATAGTCAATCCTGGACAGTGTGTGATGTGACTTAGACATGCAAGTATAATCTCTAACCTCTGGGTTACGCAATCTCCATAAATCAATTAGTCCCAGGCCCTCCTTGAGTCTTAATATAATTTTGGATTCACTTTTCTGTCTTTGAGAGCTCGGTTTTACATTGGTGGAGTGCGAGGGTTCCAAAAATCTATCGAGTGGGGATAATTGGGCCATATTAAAGTCTCCTCCCATGAGGATTGGAGAGCCATTACGTTTAGTTAGGTGCAATTGTATCTGAGACCAGAAGTGGGGAGAGAGATTATTCGGTCCGTAGACATTACAAAGTGTAAAGGTTTTGGAAGATATATGCAAGTCAGTGATGATGTATCTACCGTGTACATCTATTTGTGTGTCTGTAAATGTTATAGATAGCCCTTTCCTAACCAGGATTGCCACCCCTTTTTTTCTGCCTGTCGTTGGCGTATTTATGACTTGTCCAACCCATCTAACCTTCAGCTTATCATGTTCTTCCTGTGTCAAATGGGTCTCCTGCAACAGTGCAATGTCTGCATGAATTGAATTGAGGTAGTGGAGAATTTTGCTTCTTTTAGCTGGAGAGGTGATACCCCCAACATTCCAGGAAACTATATTATAGCGCTGCGCCATCATCTAAATAAAACATGGAATGTTCCACCCATCCCTATTAACCCAGGGAGCTGCCTCCAGAGCAGACGGACTAGTAAGAGGAAATATGGATACCCTGGGGTGTAGGGAGGAGTGTGGTATGGGAAAAGTGTACCATCAATATGTGCCAGGGAGTTGTACTTACAGTTAGGCCCAATGGAGTAGAGTCGAGAAGTCCAACCACAGGGTTTCTACGTGACAAGGATTAAATGGTGCGGGGGTCCCCCAGAGTGGAGGAACAACTGTTGCTGACGGCAAAGACATAAAGGCATTAGTGCATCACATAGTACAGATATTGAGGGCAAATCATACATACATGACAAACAAATTCCAGCCAAACATCGGTATATCTCACCAATTTGAGTGAGAGGATGAAATTTCCACCTTATTTTAAGATTATCTCGGCAGCAGGGCGGATATTTAACAATAACTATGCTGGGCTTAGCAGGAACCTCTATAAGGGTAAAGTTAACACAGTAAAAACTGGCAGGCAATCACATGCTAGGGACATGAAGTAAACTATCCACCATACCCATCTCTGCAGGACGGCCAATGGAAAGTGAGGGTCTAACTGATTAGAGGCGTTTCTATTTTGATCCATCTTCCAAGCTTTACCACTATGGTGTGTGCAGTGGCCATGTATACAGGTTCCCTTGGACATTAAAATACAACAAGGGGCACAGAATAAGGGTTTAACCATAATGCCTTGTGGCGATCTCCCTACATATTGACTGCCGAGTATATATGGCTCTAAACAAGGGAAGGGACGTTTACCAGCCGTGCAAGAGGCTAAGGACCTTGCGTATGGCTCAGTTCTAAAACCTGTGAGGAGGGGGTGAGATGCCACTTCACCATCGTTATGTCTAGAGGGGATTAGTGTCAAACATGGGAGACAAAAAGCATAAATGTTTACCTTCATAAATGCATGTAAAACATAACTTTTAACACAAAACAGAATAACACTGAGAAGCCAAACCGTTAGCTTCCCAAAGTCTAAAACTTTGGCACTCCTGGACCAAGAAGTAGAAGAGCGCATAGGCTCCCATAGCATAGTTTCTGTGAGCAGCGGTCTATCGCTTGCTAACTGTTCAGGCAGTCCAATCTTCCAAAATTCAATCCCAATAACTCTCTTTGACATGGGATATGTTGCAACACTCCATTTCTCCATTATAAAACAGAGAGCTTGGAGAAGGTTGAGGATAACAAAGAAACCTGTATTCAGTGTACATCTTGTTGATCATTCTTATCTAGATATTCTTGCAGATCTTTGGGGGAGGTGAAAAACTTGGGACCAGCAGGTGTTTGCAGTCTTAATTTAGCAGGATACAGCAGGGAGGCCTGTCTCCCTTCTTTGTGGAGGCGAGAGCACAGTGGAGCAAATTCCTTCCTGAGTTTGGTGACCTCTGCAGAAAAGTCCTGGAAAATTAATATTTTCTTGCCTTCAAAGATCAGATCCCCTGAGTGAGCTCTATATGCTCGTAGCAAAGCGAGTTTCTCCTGGTAGTTGAGGCATTTGTAAATTACTTGGCGCGGGCGGGAATTTAAAGTCTCTAGGCCTCTATCCGGCCTATACGATGAGCTCGTTCTATGTCTAGGGGCAGGTGATCTGGATTCATTTTTAGCAACTTAGGGATTGTTAAAGCAGTAAATTCAAGCAAATCTTTATTCTTTACTGTTTCAGGTACACCAACCATTCTGAGGTTATTCCTCCGGCTCCGATTTTCAAGATCATCCACCTTGTCTTGTAATATTTGATTTTGGTGCTGCAGTTGCCTTACTGAGATGGAGGTTGAGTTTTGTCTATCCTCTACATCTGATACACGCTGTTCCACGTGAGAAATTCTAGTAGAGAATTGGCGTATTTTGCTGGTTAGCGTATCCACCCCAGCCTGAAGGGACTCCATCTTAGGTAGAAAGAATGATTTGAGTTCCTGAAGGAGAGCAGAGGAGTCAGTTGAAATTACGTGTGAGGTTTTGGGGGAGGATGGGGATTCAGCATGCGACTCTGTTGCAGGCCTCTTCTTGTCTGTTTGCTTATGTCTGGATGTCATTTTGTCAGTCAGTGGGCTTGATATAGGTTTGAAGTATTGATCTAGCTTCATGCAAACCTTGCACCAAGTTGCTGACAATATAAACAGAAATCTCTTGTTATGAGTGTAAGAGTCCTCTAGATGGCAGTATTGGCCCCTCAATCAGCAATCCAAAAGAAGTAAACCCACATCCATTGAACTGAACACCAATGCTTCATGAAACAACGATTTCCCTTCAACTTTGCTGCTACACTTAAACGCCTTGAGGACATATACTCAGCACAGCATGTGCAGATAGAAAAGAGAAATTGCAGCTGGGTAAGGAGTAAGCTTCTTTGTCAGAATAAAGCCCAGAGCCCAAATGTGAGCGGGTAGTATGCTTTACAGTTGTTGTTTGAAACTCTTCCCCAATACTTGTAATGCTTTTATTTTTTTTACAATGAATTGTACAGTCCAGATATATTAAGTGTTCTGTGTTACCTTACAGTAGGTAGGAGTCCTTAGGGGTGCGCTCAGGCAGATTCATATGCAGATGTCAGTTTTACACAGTCCCCTATATACATTTACACCTCCGGTTTTGCCCCTTATACTGTTATACACTGTTCATGTGGGGGAGAAATGCACTTAAATGTGCGGCCAAGTGGCTTGTACTCACTCCCTCAGGCAGGTTGCAGCGGCGGGGGTTCCCTCTTGTAGCCGGGTAGTAGCCGTTTCCACTGCGGTGATAGCGTGGGCCGCACTCCAAGATGGCGCGTGCGACTTGCGCTCTATTGCGCACTTTCATCCCTTCCAGGGGCTAGGGCGATATTCGGCCCTTCACACCTTCTGACCAGTTGGGGCTAGAGTCCGGGTAGTAGCCCAACAAGGATGGCGCGTGTGGGTAGCAAGGACCGGCAGCTTTATAGATTTAAAATGAGCACATTCTGAGGAGCTCTTTCACTTTGCTGCCGGTCTGTAGCTCCGCCCACCGGAAGTCCCTTTGAGGATTAATTTTATTATTGAACAACAACCATGTTCTCAATGAACCCAAAAAACTCATTAATATCAAAGCTGAATAGTTTTGGAAGTAGTTTTTAGTTTGTTTTTAGTTATAGCTATTTTAGGGGGATATCTGTGTGTGCAGGTGACTATTACTGTGCATAATTATTAGGCAACTTAACAAAAAACAAATATATACCCATTTCAATTATTTATTTTTACCAGTGAAACCAATATAACATCTCAACATTCACAAATATACATTTCTGACATTCAAAAACAAAACAAAAACAAATCAGTGACCAATATAGCCACCTTTCTTTGCAAGGACATTCAAAAGCCTGCCATCCATGGATTCTGTCAGTGTTTTGATCTGTTCACCATCAACATTGCATGCAGCAGCAACCACAGCCTCCCAGACACTGTTCAGAGAGGTGTACTGTTTTCCCTCCTTGTAAATCTCACATTTGATGATGGACCACAGGTTCTCAATGGAGTTCAGATCAGGTGAACAAGGAGGCCATGTCATTAGATTTTCTTCTTTTATACCCTTTCTTGCCAGCCACGCTGTGGAGTACTTGGACGCGTGTGATGGAGCATTGTCCTGCATGAAAATCATGTTTTTCTTGAAGGATGCAGACTTCTTCCTGTACCACTGCTTGAAGAAGGTGTCTTCCAGAAACTGGCAGTAGGACTGGGAGTTGAGCTTGACTCCATCCTCAACCCGAAAAGGCCCCACAAGCTCATCTTTGATGATACCAGCCCAAAAACAGTACTCCACCTCCACCTTGCTGGCGTCTGAGTCAGACTGGAGCTCTCAGCCCTTTACCAATCCAGCCACGGGCCCATCCATCTGGCCCATCAAGACTCACTCTCATTTCATCAGTCCATAAAACCTTAGAAAAATCAGTCTTGAGATATTTCTTGGCCCAGTCTTGACGTTTCAGCTTGTGTGTCTTGTTCAGTGGTGGTCGTCTTTCAGCCTTTCTTACCTTGGCCATGTCTCTGAGTATTGCACACCTTGTGCTTTTGGGCACTCCAGTGATGTTGCAGTTCTGAAATATGGCCAAACTGGTGGCAAGTGGCATCTTGGCAGCTGCACGCTTGACTTTTCTCAGTTCATGGGCAGTTATTTTGCGCCTTGGTTTTTCCACACGCTTCTTGCGACCCTGTTGACTATTTTGAATGAAACGCTTGATTGTTCGATGATCACGCTTCAGAAGCTTTGCAATTTTAAGAGTGCTGCATCCCTCTGCAAGATATCTCACTATTTTTCACTTTTCTGAGCCTGTCAAGTCCTTCTTTTGACCCATTTTGCCAAAGGAAAGGAAGTTGCCTAATAATTATGCACACCTGATATAGGGTGTTGATGTCATTAGACCACACCCCTTCTCATTACAGAGATGCACATCACCTAATATGCTTAATTGGTAGTAGGCTTTCGAGCCTATACAGCTTGGAGTAAGACAACATGCATAAAGAGGATGATGTGGTCAAAATACTCATTTGCCTAATAATTCTGCACTCCCTGTATATGTTTTTTAGGATTAAGAATTAAATTGTCATTTTTAATTTCACATTTCCGACCTTAGTTTACTTTTTTACTGCCACATCTATTAACACCTATACCTCTGGCCTCCCTTATCACTACCACTAAATAAACCTATTAACCCCTAAACCACCAGCCCCCCACATCGCAACAACCTAGGTTAAACTATATTAACCCCTAAACCCTAACACCCCCTAACTTTAACATAATTAAAATAGAGCTAAACTAAACTTACAATTATAAACTAAATAATACCTATTTATAACTAAATACATACTTACCTGTGCAATAAAACCTAACGCCTAGATTTAGAGTTCTGCGGCCAAAGGGGTGCATTAGCTACGCGTGCTTTTTTTCCCCCGCACCTTTTAAATACCGCTGGTATTTAGAGCTCACAGAAGGGCTGCAGTAGGCTCCAAAAAGGGAGCGTATAGCATAATTTACCGCCACTGCAACTCTAAATACCAGCGGTGCTTACGGACGCGGCCATCTTAAAAAACGTGCTCGTGCACGATTTCCGCCATAGGAAACAATGGGGCCGTTTGAGCTGAAAAAAAACCTAACACCTTCAAAAAAGCAGCGTTCAGCTCCTAACGCAGCCCCATTGTTTCCTATGGGGAAACACTCTCTAAGTCTACACCTAACACCCTAACATGTACCCCAAGTCTAAACACCCCTAGCCTTACACTTATTAACCCCTAATCTGCCGCCCCGCTATCGCTGACCCCTGTATATTATTATAAACCCCTAATCTGCCGCTCCGTACACCGCCGCAACCTACGTTATCCCTATGTACCCCTAATCTGCTGCCCCTAACACCGCCAACCCCTATATTATAATTATTAACCCCTAATCTGCCGCCCCCAACATCGCCGCCACCTACCTACAATTATTAACCCCTAATCTGCCGACTGGACCTCACCGCAACTATAATAAAGTTATTAACCCCTAATCCACCTCACTCCCGCCTCAAAAACTCTATAATAAATAGTATTAACCCCTAATCTGCCCTCCCTAACATCACCGACACCTAACTTCAAGTATTAACCCCTAATCTGCCGACCGAACCTCACCACTACTATAATAAATGTATTAACCACTAAAGCTAAGTCTAACCCTAACCCTAACACACCCCTAACTTAAATATAATTGTTATCTAACGAAATAAATTATTTCTTATTAAATAAATTATTCCTATTTAAAGCTAAATACTTACTTGTAAAATAAACCCTAATATAGCTACAATATAAATAATAATTATATTGTAGCTATTTTAGGATTAATATTTATTTTACAGGCATCTTTGTATTTATTTTAACCAGGTACAATAGCTATTAAATATTTAATAACTATTTAATAGCTACCTAGTTAAAATAATTACAAAATTACATGTAAAATAAATCCTAACCTAAGTTACAATTAAACCTAACACTACACTATAAATAAATTAATTAATTAAATAAAATACCTACAATTATCTACAATTAAACCTAACACTACACTATCAATAAATTAATTACATGCAAATACCTACAAATAAATACAATTAAATAAACTAACTAAAGTACAAAAAATAAAAAATAATTTACAAACATTAGAAAAATATTACAACAATTTAAAGCTAATTACACCTACTCTAAGCCCCCTAATAAAATAACAAAGCCCCCCAAAATAAAAAAAATGCCCTACCCTATTCTAAAATAAAAATTGAAAAGCTCTTTTACCTTACCAGCCCTTAAAAGGGCCTTTTGCGGGGCATGCCCCAAAGAATTCTGCTCTTTTGCCTGTAAAACAAAACATACAATACCCCCCCAACATTACAACCCACCACCCACATACCCCTAATCTAACCCAAACCCCCCTTAAATAAACCTAACACTAAGACCCTGAAGATCTCCCTACCTTGTCTTCACCACGCCGGGTATCACCGATCCATCCAGAAGAGGGTCCGAAGTCTTCATCCAAACCCAAGCGGGGGCTGAAAAGGTCCATCATCCGGCTGAAGTCTTGATCCAAGCGGGGGCTGAATAGGTCCATCATCTGTCTGAAGTCTTGATCGAAGCGGGGGCTGAAGAGGTCCATCATCCGGCTGAAGTCTTCTTTCAAGCGGCATCTTCAATCTTCTTTCTTCCAGCTCCATCTTCATCCCGCCAACGCGGAACATCCATCCTGGCCGACGACTTCCTGACGAATGACGGTTCCTTTAAGGGACTTCATCCAAGATGGCGTCCCTCGAATTCCGATTGGCTGATAGGATTCTAGCTTGAATTGAGCTTGCATTCTATTGGCTGTTCCGATCAGCCAATAGAATGCATGCTCAATCTGATTGGCTGATTGGATCAGCCAATTGGATTGAACTTGAATCTGATTGGCTGATTCCATCAACCAATCAAAATTTTCCTACCTTAATTCCGTTTGGCTGATAGAATCCTATCAGTCAATTGGAATTCGAGGGATGCCATCTTGGATGACATCCCTTAAAGGAACCGTCATTCGTCAGGAAGTCGTAGGTCAGGATGGATGTTCCGCATCGGCGGGATGAAGATGAAGCCGGAAGAAAGAAGATTGAAGATGCTGCTTGATAGAAGACTTCAGCCGGATGATGGACCTCTTCAGCCCCCGCTTGGATCAAGACTTCAGCCGGATGATGGACCTCTTCAGCCCCCGCTTGTATCAAGACTTCAGCTGGATGATGGACTTCTTCAGCCCCCGCTTGGGCTTGGATGAAGACTTCGGACCCTCTTCTGGACGGATCGGTGATACCCGGCGTGGTGAAGACAAGGTAGGTAGATCTTCAGGGGCTTAGTGTTAGGTTTATTTAAGGGGGGTTTGGGTTAGATTAGGGGTATGTGGGTGGTGCGGTGTAATGTTGGGGGGGGGTATTGTATGTTTTTTTTACAGGCAAAAGAGCAGAATTCTTTGGGGCATGCCCCGCAAAAGGCCCTTTTAAGGGCTGGTAAGGTAAAAGAGCTTTTCAATTTTTATTTTTGAATAGGGTAGGGCATTTTTTTTATTTTGGGGGGCTTTGTTATTTTATTAGGGGACTTAGAGTAGGTGTAATTAGCTTAAAATTGTTGTAATATTTTTCTAATGTTTGTAAATTATTTTTTTATTTTTTGTAACAGTTCTTTTTTTATATTTTGTACTTTAGTTAGTTTATTTAATTGTATTTATTTGTAGGTATTTGTATGTAATTAATTTAATTGATAGTGTAGTGTTAGGTTTAATTGTAGATAATTGTAGGTATTTTATTTAATTAATTTATTGATAGTGTAGTGTTAGGTTTAATTGTAACTTAGGTTAGGATTTATTTTACAGGTAATTTTGTAATTATTTTAACTAGGTAGCTATTAAATAGTTATTAGCTATTTAATAGCTATTGTACCTGGTTAAAATAAATACAAAGATGCCTGTAAAATAAATATTAATCCTAAAATAGCTACAATATAATTATTATTTATATTGTAGCTATATTAGGATTTATTTTACAGGTAAGTATTTAGCTTTAAATAGGAATAATTTATTTAATAAGAAATCATTTATTTCGTTAGATAAAAATTATTTTTAAGTTAGGGGGGTGTTAGGGTTAGGGTTAGACTTAGCTTTAGGGGTTAATACATTTATTAGAGTAGCGGCGAGGTCCGGTCGGCAGATTAGGGGTTAATACTTGAAGTTAGGTGTCGGTGATGTTAGGGAGGGCAGATTTCAGGTTAATACTATTTATTATAGGGTTTTCGAGGCGGGAGAGAGGCGGATTAGGGGTTAATAACTTTATTATAGTAGCAGTGAGGTCCGGTCAGCAGATTAGGGGTTAATAATTGTAGGTAGGTGGCGGCGACGTTGGGGGCGGCAGATTAGGGGTTAATAAATATAATATAGGGGTCGGCGGTGTTAGGGGCAGCAAATTAGGGGTACATAGGGATAATGTAGGTTGCGGCGGTGTGCGGTCAGCAGATTAGGGGTTAAAAAAATTTATTATAGTGGCACCGATGTGGGGGGACCTCGGTTTAGGGGTACATAGGTAGTTTATGGGTGTTAGTGTACTTTAGAGCACAGTAGTTAAGAGCTTTATGAACCGGCGTTAGCCCAGAAAGCTCTTAACTCCTGGCTTTTCTCTGCGGCTGGAGTCTTGTCGTTAGATTTCTAATGCTCACTTCAGCCAAGACTCTAAATACCGGCGTTAGAAAGATCCCATTGAAAAGATAGGATACGCAAATGGCGTAGGGGGATCTGCGGTATGGAAAAGTCGCGGCTGGAAAGTGAGCGTTAGACCCTTTCCTGACTGACTCTAAATACCGGCGGTAGCCCAAAACCAGCATTAGAAGCCCCTAACACTGGTTTTGACGGCTAACGCAGAACTCTAAATCTAGGCGTAAGTTAGCTACAATATAACTATTAGCTTAGGTTTTATTTATTTTTTCACAGGTAAGTTTTTATTTATTTTAACTAGGTAGACTAGTTAGTAAATAGTTATTAACTATTTAATAACTACCTAGTTAAAATAAATACAAACTTGCCTGTGAAATAAAACCCAAGCTGCCTTTATCTAACATTACAAAAAATAAAAAACACTAAAATTACAAAAAATAAAAAAACCTACCATTACAAAAAATAACCAACAAAATTATACAAAACAGTAAAAATTATTCCTATTCTAATACCCTTTAAAAAAAACACCCCAAAATAAAAAAAACCCTAATCTATAATAAACTACAAAGGGCCCTTAAAAGGGCCATTTGGGGCCCCTAAAAGGGCCTTTTGCAGGGCATTGCCCTAAAGTTAACAGCTCTTTTGCTATAAAACAAAACAAACACCCCCTAACAGTATACAAACCCCCACCCCCCAAACCCACAAAATAAAAATAAAGTAAAACCTAATCTACCCATTGACCTGAAAAGGGCATTTGTATGGACATTGCCCTAAAAAGGGCATTTAGCTCTTTTGCTGCCTAGTCTAAAAAAGAAACAAACCAAAAAACCCTTAAAAAAAACCTAACACTAATCCCCGACGATCCACTTACAGTTTTTGAAGTCCCGCTTGAACGATCTTCATCTAGGCGATGAGAAGTCTTCACCCAGACGGCCTCTCATATCTTCATCCAGGCGGCGAAGTCCTCATCCAGGTGGCGAGAATCATCAATAGAATGAGAGCTGCTTAGATCCTATTGGCTGATTTGAATCGCCAATGGGATTTTAGCAGCTCTAATTCCTATTGGCTGATTCTAATTTTTCAGCCAATAGGAATGTAAGGGACGCCATTTTGATATGGCTCCCTTGTATTGAAGATTAAGTGTATGGCGGCGACCGTATGAAGAGGATGCTCAGTGCTGGATATCTTCAGGATGGACCCGCTCCGCGCTGCTGGGATCAAGATAGAAGATCAAGATAGAAGATGCTGCCTGGATGAAGATAGAAGAGGCCGCCTGAAGACTTCTCTCCATCTGGATGAAGATTGTTCAAGCGGGACTTTAAAAACTGTAAGTGGATCGTTGGGGGTTAGTGTTAGGTTTTTTTAAGGGGTTTTTGGGTGGGTTTATTTTCGATTAGGGTTTGGGCAGCAAAAGAGCTAAATGCCCTTTTAAGGGCAATGCCCATAAAAATGCCATTTTCAGGGCAATGGTTAGATTAGGTCTTTTTAGAATTATTTATTTTTTTATTTTTGGGGGTTGGTTGGGTGGTGCGTTTTTCAGGTAAATGAGCTGATATCTTTGGGGCAATGCCCCACAAAAGGCCCTTTTAAGGGCTATTGGCAGTTTATTGTAGGCTAGGTTTTTTATTTTGGGTGGGGTTTTTTATTTTTATAGGGCTATTAGATAAGATGTAATTTTTTTTTTTTTTTCTTTTGTTATTTTTTGTAATTTAGTCTTTTATTTTTTGTAATTAGATACTTTGTAACTTTTAGAGTAGTGTTAGGATTTTTTTAATATGTAGTTTAGTTTTATTTAATTGGTAGTTAATTAAACTAATATAATTATTAAACTAAAATTAAACTGTTAGTTTAAACTTAGTTCTTTTAATTTGACAGGTAAGTTTTAATTTAATTTAAGATAGGAAAATTGTAATTTTAATATAAAGTTAGGGGGCGTTAGGTTTAGGGGTTACTAGGTTTATTATAGTGGCAGTGGTGTAGGGCTTAATAACTTTAGTACAGTGTGAATGGATGGCAGATTAGGGGTTAATAATATTTAAATAGTGTTTGCGATGCAGGAGGGCGGTAGGTTTAGGGGTTAATAATTTTATTATAGCGGTGACGATGATGGGGAGCGGCAGAATAGGGCTTAATAATTATTTTTAGTGGCAGCGATGTCGGGAGCGGCAGATCAGGGGTTAATAACTTTAATATAGTGTTTGTGATGCGGGAGGCACGTTGCAGTACAGGCTAAAAGGCTTGTGGTACAGCTATACTGACAAGACTTGTAATGGTTGTGGTGCTATTTTAACGCTGAAATGGTCATTTTTCAGAGTTAAAACATGATTGAACACACAACTCGTAATTAATAAGATCTAAATAAAATTGTTTTTTTTTATTTTTGTTGCAGCTGATATGTAATTATTTTATTTTTCAGTACTGTTTTTTTCTAACACCCCATAGCCTCCAACTTTAGCCCCCAGGAACTGTCTAGTGCCATTTTTTATTTATTTTTTTAAATAAAAAATGCTATTTTTTTTTTTTTTTAAAAGCACTACACACTTTATTCTGTGGGAAATTGGTGCACATTTAAAAAAATACCTAGAGGTCTGACCTCTGGTTAATTTTTTGAGTGCTTATTGTCCTCTGAGCTTGCAGTAGCAGTAACCAGCCACTTGTAATGGCTGGTTATATGGCAAATTTGCCCATTGGCTGGCGTGCAATAAATTAGCGCTCCCCTTGTAATGTAGACAATAGCATTTTTTTAATATTATTTTTTCACTGACCCCTGTTCTTTATCCTTACCATAGCCAATGCTTTGTGGTATTATTATACAAACATGGTTGCGCTTTCTGAGCGAGTTTTGGTAACGCACATAGGGTGCACATGCACAGTGCATTTGTGACGTCACGTGCTACCATTTCGCTAACGCTCACAGATCTCAGCTGTGCTGTTACCAGCAAATAGCCTTAGTAACCATTGTTTTTTAAAGCGCTTCATTAAGAAGAATTTCACAATACAGATTTTTTCATTAGTATAAATATAAGTATTTAAGGTAATATTGTCTAACTAATTTAATCATTAACTTCATAATTTTATATTTTTTCTGTCATTTTTTTTCTGTCACATATACTTTGCAAACATTCATGAGCTCCAAGCTATATTTAAAATAATACAGTATATATACAATATATATATTTTTTATATACACATATAAAGGCACTTCCCTACCACTTCCTGGTATATAACTCTAGTGAGATTAAGAAAACAATAGCTCAGGCTAATAGTAACTAATTTATATGATAAAAATTATTGGACAACGTCAGAAACCTACACAGCACCAAAAACAAGATTTTTCTTGAGTGGCATTTTGAAATTAGTTGTGATGACTTTGAAAACACATTTTGTGTGAGTTGAAACAGTATTTTATGTTTCACTAATTTGTTTAATATATATCTCATTCAAAACTGTGTGACTTTTATGCAAAGAATAAATGCATTTTTTAAGCTGGAATGTCTCTTTAAAGGAATCCTTAGATTGCAAGGCATAAAAAAACATAATTGAAATATGACAAAAAATTATAATGCAAAAGGCTTTATAAATCAAAAACGGTCAAGAGCCATGTCTGTGTAAGAATTATCCATCCTTTTAATCATTTCAGTGTCAAACTTTTCATGTATACCTTTTCATCATTATTGCATTTCCTTATCATTTTTTATACACCTAATCATTTAATGAACTAGATTTAATTTTGATAAATTGGTTCTAATTTTTTGTGTTACTTTTCCTTTGACTGTACTTTACCTGCAAGTCAAAGAAGGTTAATCAAATTTATCTTCAAGTATCAACTGGTTCCCAAGATATTTCCAGTTGTCTTTCAATTTAAGACCTGCCATCTAATCTTGTTCAGCCATGCAAGCAAAAAAGTAAAAAAGGGAAGGGATTAAACTCAAAATGAACTAAAGTTTCTATTTGATTCAGCCCCAGATTTTTTTAAACAAATTATCGAGACAAACAGACCATATAAATGTGTAGCTTTAATTCCCTTCAACGCTAAGTAAAATTAGTCTACACAGAAAGCAGAGACAAACTCGGTAGTACATTAATCAGTTATTTTACACTTCATATATTTTTATTCCAATGGGTTGGAGTGATTAATTGATGCCTTTGAAAAAAGAGAATCTTGGGGCTAATAAAGCCTGACATTGCTTACTGACCAGTCAAGTGGATAACTGCAGTATTGTAAAAGAAAACCTCTTAGTACTTTATGTCTCAAAACAACTAAGACCAATATATTAATACTGCTTACATTTCAGTTCATCTATATTACTGAGCTACATATAAATTACTGAATGCTACACAGTCTCCTTTGTTGAATGGTTTGCTGATTTTAACTTTCCATAATTTGGACACCTTAATAATATCTGAATGCTAAATACATGTTATTCACACAATTAAATATAGCATTTATAACCAATGCTTCTTTCAGAAATAATAAGAGAATACAAATAAGGGTAATTTATATTATTACAAAAGAAAGACCATGGGGCCTATTTATCAGGCACCATATGGAGCTCGATGCCCCGTGTTTCTGGCGAGCCTTCAGACCGCTGCTCCATGAGCTGTCCGCCTGCTCAGAGGTGGCGGACAGACATCGCCGGAAATCAACCCGATCCAATACAATCGGGTTGATTGACACCCCCTGCTAGCGGCCAATTTATTTTTGATTTATGAAGCAGCGAATGCTGCTTCTGACCCACTCCACTTCAGTTCCACCTGAAGCGGAAGTTAAGAAACAACGGTCCTAAGACCGCTACTCCTTAACTCGTCCGCAATCTCTGAGGTGGTGGACCTCAATCAGCCCGATTGAATATGATCGGGTTGATTGACACCCCCTGCTAGCGGCCGATTAGCCGCAAATCTGCAGGGGGCGGCATTGCACCAGAAGTTCACCAGAACTGCTGGTGCAATGATAAATGCTGACAGCTTATGCTGTCGGCATTTATCGATGTGCAGCGGACATGATACGCAATATCTGATCATGTCCACTCGCACAATGTTAAATCGGCCCCCATAACTCCAGGTACATCAGGTTAATAGACATATTTGAATCTGACATGAATGTATCGGCACAATAACTCCATAAATATCTCTTGTTATTTGTCTGATAATTTCCTAGGAAGCCACATATTGTACCATGTCAAGCCCCAATGTTTTAAAGCTGAATTTCTTCATCATTGACAGGTTAGAGTTAATTTCCAATGGATAAATATGCTGATTGTTTGAAGTAATAAAATGCACACATGAAAAAGAGCAAAGGAGAATAAACATATTAAAATGTATTGATCACCAAATTTGTTTGCATCAGTAATATCAGAAGACGTATAATCTTTTTCTTACTATGTTCAACCCCTTTAAAAAATTAAAAAGAGTTAAACATTATTTTACTGGGGGTTTTTCTGACCCATTATAACTCTCATTATGGTGAAAGTTGAAATCTCATAAAATGGCACTTGACATCCACTTCCTTAAATGCTCCTAACTTTTTATATATATTTATAATTTGCCAGTTACAGTTAGCATATTTGATACAAAGTGATACAAATTCCCATTTAGACTTCCCATTTATCATAATGCAGAAGGGAACATCTCCCAGACAGGGAACCTATCCTCCTGCATTCAAAGAAGTCAGTTGGCAATGTTTTAAATTCAATTATTTACATGTTTGTATATGTATTCATGAGTATTTGTCAGTGTGTGTGTGTACCTAAAAACATCCAAATTCTGATCAATAAGCAATGAAGCACCGAGGTGGGAGTGTGATTATATGGGGCTGCATGAGTGCAAAAGTTGTTGGACAGATGACATTTATAGATGGCACTATGAAGGCCTGTGGATATACCAAAATACTGGCTGACAAGATTACTCTCAGCCTCCAGCAGGATGGATGAAGAGGAAAATTCTAGTATGATAATGATAAAAAATTACAACAAAAGTGTTTCAAAAGAAGAAAAAAGAGAAAACAATGACCTGGTCAAATATGTTGCCTGATTTGAATCCAGTAGAACACCTTCAGGGTTTTTTTTAAAGAGAAAGGTAGAGCAACACAACCCCTCCAGCAAAAATCAGCTGAAGAAAATTGACTCTGAAGAATTGCAGAATATAGCTCCAGAAATTTGTGCAACACTTCTGAGGAGGATTGAGTCCATCATCAAAAATAAAGGTAGACATATGAACTATTAAAAAATAAAATATTTGAATCTCAGTAGTGAAAGATGTACTGATTATTTTTGTTGCATTGAGAGGCATACTCACTTCTGTTGTTTAATGTGTATGTAAACATGCCCATTTTCATAACCGTACTTGCTACCACTAACAGACACTATAAAATATTCTAAAATCACATGCTACAAGCAAATGCTGTTACAAAGTCTCAAAACATGTGGAACCTTTATATAATTTTATGCTAAGAGTTCTATTTAAGAAATTCAGGGCAGACAACGTTTGCTCCCGCAAACCTGTCTACTTGGCATTGCTGCTAGTGGGCATAAATATACTGCCCACATATAACACTACACACATTCTCCTTGTGCAATGCTGCCCCTTGCTTGAGTATGATCAATCGTTCACAAGCATGGGCTGTCAATCACCCTTGTAGGACTTGTCCGGGTGATTGCAAGGAAGTGAAAATACTGCAATTTTCTGAGTTAAATTAAAAGGGAACGCAGACAAAAATAATAAAAATACAGTACACTGTTTTGTTTTTTAATTATACACAATTAAACATTTTGGGCTAGATGATAAGAGGAGCGCAAAAATATTAACACTTGTTATTGCTAACAGCGCTAAAGTTAAATCAATAGCACTCTTAGAGCTCCATGTACGAAGCAGCGAGAGCTGCTCCGGAGCCCTTGAGGGGCAGGTTCGCATATGCAAGCCTGCTTCCCGCAATGTAAGAAGTAGCAGTCTTTAGACTACTGCTTCTTACAGCCTACGCCACCTCTAAGGTGGCGAGGGAAAATCACTGAGAATTTACTCACTCTCGGTGATTGACAGTCCCTTCAGTCATGCAATTGGTCACGCGAATGAAGGGGGCGGGCCCTACACTGTGATGAGAGTGTAATGATACATACAGCCCACTGATCCGCTGCCCGTTTATGGAAGCTGTCCGCCCGCCTCTTAGTACATGGAGCCCTTATTCTTATGCTCATATTAGAAGTTGAAAGTTAAAAATTATTGCTCAAACCAATGTCTAAGGTGTGCTAACATCTGGAGATTGAATAGCTTGGTCTTGCTAAGCCCGCTTATCCATAAACGTATTATTGAAATAAGACTTATATAGCATATTTACCATTATTTTGTTTTTTTTGTGAAAGAATAGTCATGATTTTAAAATGATAAGATAGAATAAAAAGTCCAAACAATACTTCCTTCAGTCTTTTATAAAAGAGTAATTGTTACATCAGTAAAGCTAAAGTAAACAAAATAAAAGTTTTTTTTTTCTATTTCATATTTAATAATAAATATTAAACTGTATGGGTTTAAATCTTTTTTTTTCTCTTCATGTACTTTATGTAGGAAAACATAACAATTATCTATATACATATATTGACCGTATAACAAATACTGTATACATTGATTGTATAACAAATGGTAAACAATTTACAGTGAAAAGCAATGAGCAAACTATACATATAAACTACACATTAGAGTGTTACTATTCACTGCTGTGCTGTCTACAACCAGTGGCCATGATGAGGATAATAACTGGGAATCAATAGCTTACAAATATCTCATTACCGCAGCCCATTGTTTCAGCTGCATCTTATATGCAATGTTGAATTTAAAAATATTCTTAACATGGGACTTAACCATCCTAAGTAGATTGCGAGACTTACTACGTTTTTCATAATGGGTACTGAAAGTTTGCAGGATCGCCTAAATCACTGTTAGCTTTTGATCTATCACTGCAAGTTACATTTGTTGGTAATTCCTTTTTTAAAGTTGTTGCTTGCAGCCAGATACTACTATATTGGGGTACACTATTGACAAACTTAAGATCTGAGCTCCACACAAATTCCTGCTCACATATGTTTACTGCTTTATATTTACAGGCCCCTTACTGTTTATTTGCACCCACTGCAGTATAAATAGAATTTAAACATTATATTATATAATACTTCCATGTCTACAAAAGTAAAGCTAGACTACCGCCTCCTTACTTATCTATCAGTTTAGAAGATGATTTTTATACCTTATGCATATGTCTGGAGTTTAGCTTCTAGTTATGACACACTGCTGCCAGCGGCCGGGGCAGCGTGATGCCTATATTTTACAAATATATAGCTCCAAGGAAGAGTTTCAGACATAGTTTTAGGCCCCAATGCAAATCAGCCTGTATCAGTAATGATTTTATGTTAAAGCTCTAGACATGTTTCCAATACTATATTTACAATTGTTATGCAGCCACGACAAATACATATGATTTCCATATTAACCCTATTAATGTCTGATAAGTTGGCATCTACTAAGATTCCGTATTTATGTATTCTTATAAATTTAACCCTGGTTTGTGCCATCAAGTTCTAACTACAACCCTCCACTATAAGTAGTCTCCCCTATCCTATCTTGGTACATATACTTATGTTATAGGCCTTTCTTTCCTGTATTAAGTGCTTACATGCTTCCTAAGTCTTATTAAATGCAGGGCTATACCTGTATTACTATCTGGTGCTACCAAATGTTTCAATAACATGATTTTTAGTTTATACTACCTATCACACCTAAATGTCCACCTCCCACCGATATGATATAATTAATTTAATATACCTCCTAGTTTAGGAGGATTATCTATGCAGTTTATCTATACCGCAAATCCTAATTATTCTCTTAACAGCAACTAGTAACAGAGTCTTAACTTAATTTTTTTATCCAGTTTAGTAAAACTGACCAGCATTACCTACAAGACAAGTATACCTTTAATCCTACCACATCAATGGCCGGTGCACTGTAAGTTACTTCATATATTGTCTATTTTAATATATTAATCTTAGAGCCTGTTATGATAATAGTTATACATATCTTATCTATACTATAAGTTTTTTTTAGTGCTAATATATACACCTATAAGTAACATAATGAAAATGTAATATCTGAGGTGAATGTAATTGGATCCATAAAATCTGAGGTGCATGTAATGGGATCCTCTTCTATTCCAGTCATCCTTCTACAAATTTTCCTTTCATGGTCTGAGGTCCAAGAGCAGCCTCCTATTTTGGTAGAGAAGGCTTAGATCATCATTGGCATCCATATATTATGTCTTTACATAGCGCTATTGATATTACCAACCTTAGTTTATGCAGCTCATTATGTATACTGTATATTGTACCTTGTTATTGTTACTTTTTTGAAAGTGATTGTACAATGCTCAATTGTTTTCTTTGTTTGCTGAAACTTTCCCTCAATAAAAATATAATTGTAAAAAAAAAATATTTTTAACACAAGTGCCTTGTTATTCAAGGCATCTGGGTAACTCACATTAGTATCCGTTCATGAAATACCATAGGTTCTGGGAGATGTGGAGCTTTAGGTTATAAATGGTTTATCCTCAAACCAATGCTCACTATAACTAGCTAAATACAATGCATAGAGGAGATATGTATATTGTCAGTTCATTACAGCTAGTAAGATTACCAAACCAATACCACTCACTATAAACTCTAACGTTCCAGAATTCAAAGTTCTTTAGGAGCATGGACATCCATCTGTATAATTTAAGCATTTTAAGTTTTCCTAGACAGTTACCTGTCTTACCTAATGAGACATCTGACACTGATTATTGCCCTTGCCAGGTGCAATGATCAGCTTTCTTTCTTTGAACCATTCTGATTCAGGGACAGATTACAAGTAGCACGCTAACAGTTACACACAAGCGAAAAGGGGTTTATCACATTGGGTGACAATTTATCAAACAATAGAATTTAAAAAAATCATTTCTCAAAAAATAATTGAGAATATATATAGTTTGTATGTAAGGTTCTTTAGAAATATTGTACTTTTTAACTGCAGCTTAAGAGCACACAGTATACTTTTAGGGGACTCAACATTTGTTAATACCTTGATATGAAAGTACCTCATTTAATCATAAGCATTAACATGAAGTACCTTCTAGACAATGAACATTGGCAGGAAGTACTAATCAATATTAGAAAAGGGTACCTGTAGCCTGGCAAATGAACCTTATGGGCCAATTTATTAATGGCTGTATTGCCCACAATGCATCTGTTTCTGTGTGAGCCTTCAGGAGTTAAGAATCTGCAGGAGGCGGCATTGCACAAGCAGTTCACCAGAACTGTTTGTGCAATGATAAATACAGACAGCATATGCTGAAGGCATTTATCGATGTGCGGTGGACATTTATCGATGTCCTTCTGCTCAATGGTAAATCTACCCCATAGTATAAAGTATACAGTTGATTATAATTATACTTTATTTATAAAGAGCTAACAAATTCCACAGTACTGTCCATGGTTACAAAAGATTAAAGTACAACGGAAACAATATTTTTAAGAGACAGAACAAAATGTATCAAACAAATACAATTGAGGACCCTGTTTCCGTGGGAACTTACAATCTAGAAGTTGATACTGCTGTATTAGTTTCATTTTAAACTAAAACAGCTTTTACTTCACCTTTTTCAGTCAAGAAAAAAAATATTTCAACATGTTTTAATATTGATCTTTAATATGAATGAAATGTTTGAGTAAAATGTCCCTGATCATCAAGATACTTTAAAAAAAATTCACTTTCTATCACATATGAAAATGAATACTATACCTTGCAGTACCTTTGTGAACATAACTTATTGGTAGAGATGTGAATTCATATGTATTTATGTTTCATTTGAACTAAACAAATATCTGAATGCATGCACCAACTAGTTTAAAGAATAATGAATATATACTAATGAAAAAGTGTATATTGTACAGTGTATATGTGTTACCCTTTAAATTAGGTTTTTAAGGTAAATACTTAGGGGCATATTTAAGAAGGTGCGAGCGAACATGATCCGATATTGAGGATCATGTCTTCCGCACATTGATAAATGCAGACAGCATAAGCTGTCGGCATTTATCATTGCACCAGCAGTTCTTGTGAACTGCTGGTGCAATACCGCCCCCTGCAGATTCACGGCCAATCGGCCTCTAGGAGGGGGTGTCAATCAACCCGATCATATTCAATCGGGTTGATTTCCGGCGATGTCTGTCCGCCTCCTCAGAGCAGGCGAATAGGTTATGGAGCAGCGGCCTTTAGACCACTGCTTCATAACTTGTGTTTCCGGTGAGCCTGAAGGCTCGCCAGAAACACGGGGCATCAAGCTCCGTACGGAGCTTGCTAAATATGCCCCATACAACGCTATAAGCAGAACTATAAGCAGTGCGGTGGCGGCTGTGCTTATCTAACCCTTCAACATAAAGCCTGCACAAAAGGACTGACCCAGCCGCACTAATCCTCCTATTAGCATGGTCCCTGGACTCTGTGAAGAAAGAAACAACTCAAATCCATAGAAGTACAAAGCCCACAGAGGATAAAAGAACTGTCAGGAGTTAAAAACTGTATTTGTTATAAACACAATGATAACCATTTTCTGTTTAAGCGTATAATATGTTGCCTATAAATTTACTTTACAAGAGGGATAATCTATTTATTTTTGTTTTTTTCAGACACAACATAAGAACACTTAATCAACAATTCTCCTGATTAAAGTTTTTGTTTTTGTTGAATTTTTTACAGGATAAGATTGTATTATTTGAAACATTGCTGTATTATGTACTGTATTTAGATTTATATGCTTTAAATTATTATGCTTTTTACTTAATTAAAATACTAATTTCAATTCAGAGATCACAGGATAACATTTTTATTGTATTAAGATTCTTTGGCCTAGATTTTGAGTTTCGCGGTAGAAGGGCTGTTAACGCTCCGCGGGCATTTTTCTGGCCGCACCATAAAATTAACTCTGGTATCGAGAGTTCAATAAAATGCTGCGTTAGGCTCCAAAAAAGGAGCGTAGAGCATTTTTACCGCAAATGCAACTCTCGATACCAGAGTTGCTTACGGACGCGGCCAGCCTCAAAAACGTGCTCGTGCACGATTCTCCCATAGGAAACAATGGGGCTGTTTGAGCTGAAAAAAAACCTAACACCTGCAAAAAAGCAGCATTCAGCTCCTAACGCAGCCCCATTGTTTCCTATGGGGAAACACTTCCTACGTCTGCACCTAACACTCTAACATGTACCCCGAGTCTAAACACCCCTAACCTTACACTTATTAACCCCTAATCTGCCGCCCCCGCTATCGCTGACCCCTGCATATTATTATTAACCCCTAATCTGCCGCTCCGTACACCGCCGCAACCTACGTTATCCCTATGTACCCCTAATCTGCTGCCCCTAACACCGCCGACCCCTATATTATATTTATTAACCCCTAACCTGCCCCCCCACAACGTCGCCGACACCTACCTACACTTATTAACCCCTAATCTGCCGAGCGGACCTGAGTGCTACTATAATAAAGTAATTAACCCTAATCCGCCTCACTAACCCTATCATAAATAGTATTAACCCCTAATCTGCCCTCCCTAACATCGCCGACACCTAACTTAAATTATTAACCCCTAATCTGACGACCGGACCTCACCGCTATTCTAATAAATGTATTAACCCCTAAAGCTAAGTCTAACACTAACACCCCCCTAACTTAAATATAATTTACATCTAACGAAATAAATTAACTCTTATTAAATAACTTATTCCTATTTAAAGATAAATACTTACCTGTAAAATAAATCCTAATATAGCTACAATATAAATTATAATTATATTATAGCTATTTTAGGATTTATATTTATTTTACAGGCAACTTTGTAATTATTTTAACCAGGTACAATAGCTATTAAATAGTTAAGAACTATTTAATAGTTACCTAGTTAAAATAATAAAAAATGTACCTGTAAAATAAATCCTAACCTAAGTTATAATTAAACCTAACACTACCCTATCAATAAATTAATTAAATAAACTACCTACAATTACCTACAATTAACCTAACACTACACTATCAATAAATAAATTAAATACAATTGCTACAAATAACTACAATTACATAAACTAACTAAAGTACAAAAAATAAAAAAGAACTAAGTTACAAAAAATAAAAAAATATTTACAAACATAAGAAAAATATTACAACAATTTTAAACTAATTACACCTACTCTAAGCCCCCTAATAAAATAACAAAGACCCCCAAAATAAAAAAATCCCTACCCTATTCTAAATTAATAAATGTAAAAGCTCTTTTACCTTACCAGCCCTGAACAGGGCCCTTTGCGGGGCATGCCCCAAGAAAATCAGCTCTTTTGCCTGTAAAAAAAAAACATACAAACCCCCCCCCCCAACATTACAACCCACCACCCAAATACCCCTAATCTAACCCAAACCCCCCTTAAATAAACCTAACACTAAGCCCCTGAAGATCTTCCTACCTTGTCTTCACCATCCAGGTATCACCGATCCATCCTGGCATCCGGTGCTGAAGAGGTCCAGAAGAGGCTCCAAAGTCTTCCTCCTATCCGGCAAGAATAGGACATCCGGACCGGCAAACATCTTCTCCAAGCGGCATCTTCGATCTTCTTGCATCCGGTGCGGAGCGGGTCCATCTTGAAGCAGCCGACGCGGATCCATCCTCTTCTTCCGTTGTCTCCCGACGAATGACGGTTCCTTTAAGGGACGTCATCCAAGATGGCGTCCCTTGAATTCCGATTGGCTGATAGGATTCTATCAGCCAATCGGAATTAAGGTAGGAATATTCTGATTGGCTGATGGAATCAGCCAATCAGAATCAAGTTCAATCCTATTGGCTGATCCAATCAGCCAATCAGATTGAGCTCGCATTCTATTGGCTGATCGGAGGTATGCCATCTTGGATGACGTCCCTTAAAGGAACCATCATTCGTCGGGAGACAACGGAAGAAGAGGATGGATCCGCGTCAGCTGCTTCAAGATGGACCCGCTCTGCACCGGATGGAAGAAGATCGAAGATGCCGCTTGGAGAAGATGTTTGCCGGTCCGGATGTCCTCTTCTTGCCGGATAGGAGGAAGACTTTGGAGCCTCTTCTGGACCTCTTCAGCACCGGATGCCAGGACGGATCGGTGATACCTGGATGGTGAAGACAAGGTAGGAAGATCTTCAGGGGCTTAGTGTTAGGTTTATTTAAGGGGGGTTTGGGTTAGATTAGGGGTATGTGGGTGGTCGGTTGTAATGTTGGAGGGGGGTATTGTATGTTTTTTTTTACAGGCAAAAGAGCTGATTTTCTTGGGGCATGCCCCGCAAAGGGCCCTGTTCAGGGCTGGTAAGGTAAAAGAGCTTTTACATTTATTAATTTAGAATAGGGTAGGGAATTTTTTATTTTGGGGGTCTTTGTTATTTTATTAGGGGGCTTAGAGTAGGTGTAATTAGTTTAAAATTGTTGTAATATTTTTCTTATGTTGGTAAATATTTTTTTATTTTTTGTAACTTAGTTCTTTTTTATTTTTTGTACTTTAGTTAGTTTATATAATTGTAGTTATTTGTAGCAATTGTATTTAATTTATTTATTGATAGTGTAATGTTAGGTTAATTGTAGGTAATTGTAGGTAGTTTATTTAATTAATTTATTGATAGGGTAGTGTTAGGTTTAATTATAACTTAGGTTAGGACTTATTTTACAGGTAATTTTGTTATTATTTTAACTAGGTAACTATTAAATAGTTCTTAACTATTTAATAGCTATTGTACCTGGTTAAAATAATTACCAAGTTGCCTGTAAAATAAATATTAATCCTAAAATAGCTATAATATAATTATAATTTATATTGTAGCTATATTATGATTTATTTTACAGGTAAGTATTTAGCTTTAAATAGGAATAATTTATTTAATAAGAGTTAATTAATTTCGTTAGATGTAAATTATATTTAAGTTAGGGGGGTGTTAGTGTTAGGGTTAGACTTAGCTTTAGGGGTTAATCCATTTATTATAGTAGCGATGAGCTCCGGTCGTCAGATTAGGGGTTAATAATTGAAGTTAGGTGTCGGCGATGTTAGGGAGGGCAGATTAGGGGTTAATACTATTTATGATAGGGTTAGTGAGGCGGATTAGGGGTTAATAACTTTATTATAGTAGCGGTGAGCTCCGCTCGGCAGATTAGGGGTTAATAAGTGTAGGCAGGTGTCGGCGACGTTGAGGGGGGCAGATTAGGGGTTAATAAATATAATATAGGGGTCGGCGGTGTTAGGGGCAGCAGATTAGGGGTACATAGCTATAATGTATGTGGCGGTGCTTTGCGGTCGGCAGATTAGGGGTTAATTATTGTAAGTAGCTGGCGGCGACGTTGTGGGGGGCAGGTTAGGGGTTAATAAATGTAATACAGGGGTCGGCGGGGTTAGGGGCAGCAGATTAGGGGTACATAAGTATAACGTAGGTGGCGGTCGGCAGATTAGGGGTTAAAAAATTTTAATCGAGTGGCGGCGATGTGGGGGGACCTCGGTTTAGGGGTACATAGGTAGTTAATGGGTGTTAGTGTACTTTAGGGTACAGTAGTTAAGAGCTTTATGAACCGGCGTTACCCCAGAAAGCTCTTAACTCCTGCTTTTTTCAGGCGGCTGGAGTTTTGTCGTTAGATGTCTAACGCTCACTTCAGAAACGACTCTAAATACCGGAGTTAAAAAGATCCCATTGAAAAGATAGGATACGCAATTGACGTAAGGGGATCTGCGGTATGGAAAAGTCGAGGCTGAAAAGTGAGCGTTAGACCCTTTAATCACTGACTCCAAATACCGGCGGTAGCCTAAAACCAGCGTTAGGAGCCTCTAACGCTGGTTTTCACGGCTACCGCCAAACTCTAAATCTAGCCGTTTGATTTTATAAATGGCAATCATTTTTTTTTTATTTGTTTATTAACATGTTGCTTATTAAAGGGAAGTCTAGTCAAAATTAAATTTTGATGATTAATGTGGAGCATGCAATGTTAAACAACTTTACAATATTCATTTATCATCATCTTTGCTTTGTTCTTTTGGTATTCTTTGTTGAAAATACAAGAGAAAAGAACTCCAGCGCAATAGACTTAAGTGTAAGATTTATTAAAACAAGTAAGCGCAATGTAAAGTGCACCTTTCTCCTTCCGATGAAGTCTGCACGGACTGGGAGAGGAAAAGCAGGAAATGTACTCTGTTCCTAGTGAGTCCCTGTAGCGGATAACATCAGGTGGACACTCAAAGTGGTTGGGGCGGTTGGAATTTAATTATTTAACAAACACCAGAGGAATTACAGACTGTGTTTATGGAGGACAAATTCTGGGACCAGCTGACATGTGCCTATCAAGTTATACTATCTTGTGAGTTATTTTTAATCTTTTATGCTTACTTGTTTTAAATAAATCTTACACTTGAGTGAGTCTATTGTGCTGGAGTTTTTTTCTCATGTATTTCTGTAGACGTTACCAGCACAGCACTTTTGTCTCCCCCAGCGGCAACAGATCTCAGAGCTATTGTAGAACTTTCTATCCATTTTTTTATGGTCATTTTTCACTATTAGATTTGCTTATATTATATTATTGACCCATAATAGCGTTTAACTTAGATAGGCGCATATGCTAATTTCTAATTCCTTGAAAGCTGCCTCTTATCTCAGTGCATTTTGACAGTTTTTTTCACAGCTAGACAAGGCTAGTTCATGTGTACATATATATTTTATTGTGCTTACTCCTGTGGAGTTACTTATAAGTCAGCACTGATTGGCTAAAATGCATGTCTGTCAAAATAACCCGAAATAAGGGGGCAGTCTGAAGAGGCTTAGATACAAAGTAATCACAGAGGTAAAAAGGATACAAATTCAGGAGTAGACTGTCCTTTTAATCTTAGTGAACAATTTCATTTCAAACATATCTGGTACAGTAATCGCTAATGCAGCAAAATAATATGCGTATTTGTGTAGATTTTAAAAACAGCTTATTACTTTTTTTTTTCCAAATCTATAACGTAATCAATTGTTTTCTATGAAAATTCATGAAACTATTGATTAAAGTCCTCTCTCTTATCTTACGCGTTTAGAATATCTAACATTATTTACAAATAAATTATGCAAAGGGTTTGGCAGATTTGTAGGTGTTACAGAAGCATTAGTTATTTTGTTGTGAAGAAACTTATTTCCCAGCAGCAATGCCTGAACCAGCCAAGCCAGCGCCTAAGAAGGGCTCCAAGAAAACTGTAACAAGTATCATTTCATAAAGGGTTAACTCTGTTCAGTTTTGAGAAAACTATTTTCTGAGGCAGGTTTCCTAGCATATTGTGTACTGTAATTAAGTTTGTGATAAGCATTCACTGCTAGGTGATAAGAAGGACTCAATTGTTTTCTTGTGTGTACTTGTTATCTGCGGTGGCCTGTCCAAGGGCTTTGTCTAAATGTGTGATGGGGGATTTTATGCTTCCCCCCCTGGGAGTGCCCTGTGTGCATGTAACCTAAATAAAAAGCAGGCTGGGCATCCCAGTCCTCAGTTCTTGGTTGTCCCTCAATCGCAGCGTTGACTCGTTTTTGTGGGCAGAAGGGTATCCTAGCTGTACTACAGCTAAGGGGGATTATTCTACATTTGCGAGACTCATATAGAATACTATGGAAAGCAGTTTCTCCCCTCTTCAGCAATAGGAATCCAGGCTACTAAGCGGTCCATCTCTCAGCGAGACTAAGGGTAACCGTAACATTTGGCGGCAGCGGTGGGATTTTTCCTGGATTTCCTAGGAGAGGTACAGAACGGATGGAGAGCGCTTACGAAAAATTGAAGCGTACAACCCTAAAGGATTTACTTGAAAGCGGAGGGGGGTACGCCAGCAACCGGCCGAGGAGAGAGCTGATCGCAGAATTGACCGAACTGGATCAGAGCTTCACAATGGCGGAAACACCGACCACGATTAGTGACGAAAAAACCAGGATTGTTCGGGAGAGGCTCTCACTGTACGGGCCGAACCCCTCCATGGAATTGGTACAGCAGTTGATGGCGGAAGCGGACAAGGATATACGAGAGACTCGAGCCCACGAACTCAACCTAGCGAACGCACACCGCAATGCTGAAGCCCCGCAGGTAATCATCCCTGTCGAAAATGCTGGGAGGCCCAAGATACCCTATGCGGCATTTCGACCCTTCCTAGAGAGCGAGACAGGGATTGATGAATATTTGGCGGACTTCGAAAGGCAATGTGCCCTGCACCAGATTCCCAACAGGGAGTGGCCCACGATATTGTCTGGGAAACTATCCGGGCGAGCCCTGGAAGCCTTTCGTACTCTGGGTGCTGAGGAAGTGACACAGTATGAGCTAGTTAAGGAGACACTGTTGCGACGGTACGCAGTAACTCCGGACGCGTATCGCCGACAGTTTCGGGGCACGAAAAAGAAGCCTAACGATACCCATATGGAATGGGCGCACCGAATGCGGAGAGCGGCAAATCACTGGATGAGCGGAAGTAAAGCGGTGACTGGTGAGGAAATTTTACAATTGTTTCTCTTAGAACATTTTTATAATGGCATGGAACAGCAAGGGAAGGAATGGCTGCGAGACAGGCGACCTTCTACCTTAGAAGAAGCAGCCAAATTGGCCGATGAACATTATGACTCCCGTCTTCACGAACCCAGAGAGGTTTACCGTGCACCCCCTCGTGCTGAATTCCGAGCCCCGGTGCCCGCAGGGGCCCGCCCGACACTCAGGACCACCCAATAACAGCTCTGAGCGTCCCAGACCGACTTGCCACCGATGCAAGCAACCAGGGCATTTCATGGCTAGCTGCCCCCTTAATACGCACCAGACACCCAGGAATTACAATTACCCCTCTGGGGCATATCGTCCGGCCCGGACCCTCTGTGTTAACCAAGAGGCCCCTATGGAGGAATATTTGGGGCCGCTTCACGAGGCGGACCCTGTATATGCTGCCTCAGATAACCGCCAGCACCATCGGCAGAAGGTATGGCTCGAGGGGCGATCTACCGAGGGATTGAGAGACACAGGGGCTACTATCACGCTGGTACAGAGTCATTTGGTGCCGGAGCACAAGCGATCTGGACAGACTGTGGCCGTTAGAGTGGCGGGGGGGGATGTGTACAAAATTCCAACAGCTAAAGTGCATCTTGATTGGGGAGCGGGAAAGGGGGCTGTGAACGTGGGCATAATGGATAATTTACCTGCCGAAGTACTACTGGGCAATGATTTGGGCCCCATGACTTCTGCCTATGCTCCAGTATGCAACAACGAGGCGGACCCAGTGACTACACGGGCCCAAGCCCGGACGGAGCGAGAACTCTCACCAGTGCGGGAGACACAGGTAAGACCTACCCCGACATTGCCTGACATGTTAGGCCCCATACCCTGGGACACCCCAGATGCTTTCGAGACAGAGTCTAAGACTGACCCGACCTTACAAAAGTACCGGGAACGAGCAGAGACCGGAGGGGGCGGGGCAGATAATGAAACATTCTTATGGGAAAAAGGGAAACTATACCGCTGGACAGAGAAAAGGGGACAGCGTAGGCGACAGCTGGTAGTGCCCCACAAATACCGTCAAGAAATCCTCAAGATAGGCCATGACATCCCCTTAGCAGGCCACCTAGCTGTAACCCGTACCCTACACCGCATTACTCACACGTTCTTTTGGCCAGGGGTACACGCCGACGTTAGAACTTACTGTAACACCTGCGATGTGTGTCAACGAGTAGGAAGGCGAGGCGATCACCCTAAAGCCCATCTAGTAAATATGCCCATTGTAGAGGAACCCTTCAGCCGGGTTGCTATTGACCTAGTGGGACCACTGGCTACCCCTAGTCCCTCCGGTAAGCGCTACATTCTTACCGTAGTGGACTACGCTACCAGGTACCCAGAGGCTGTCGCCTATCCAACATACAAGCGGATACGGTAGCGAATGCACTAGTACAGGTGTTCTCCCGGGTAGGATTTCCAAAAGAAATCCTATCCGACCGAGGCACCCAATTTACGGCTGAATTGACCCAACAACTCTGGCAGGTTTGCAAAATTAAGTCCCTCCTGAGCTCCCCATACCACCCCCAGACGAACGGGCTGTGTGAGAGGTTCAATGGGACCCTCAAGCAAATGCTCAAGACGTTCACTCAGGAATACCGAGACTGGGAACGCTTCCTGCCGCACCTCCTTTTTTGCTTATCGGGAGGTGCCCCAGGAAACGACAGGGTTCTCTCCCTTCGAGTTGCTCTACGGAAGAAAGGTACGGGGACCCCTAAACCTGATCCGGGAGCACTGGGAGGGAGAGATGGAGACTGACGGTGTCCCCATTGTTGCCATACGTGCTGGAACTCAGGGACCGAATGGAGCAATTAGCCAAATCCGTGCGGGCTAATCTCCAGTCGGCCCAGAGAAGACAGAAAGTATGGTACGATCGGGGGGGCCCGAAAGAGAATCTT
Source organism: Bombina bombina (assembly GCF_027579735.1). Classification (NCBI taxonomy): domain Eukaryota; kingdom Metazoa; phylum Chordata; class Amphibia; order Anura; family Bombinatoridae; genus Bombina; species Bombina bombina. The sequence continues at coordinate 150,784,434 of NC_069505.1, forward strand.
TACCATAGGACAAAAGGTGTTAGTACTTAAGCCGGTGAAGACAGACAAATTGCAGGCGTCCTGGCAGGGCCCCTACCAGATCGTAGAGAAAAGGGGAGACACCACTTATGTGATAGCTAGCTGCCACGACAACAATCTTAGAAAGACATTCCATGTAAACATGCTCAAGGAATATTTTGAGCGACCAGAGAACGTGACGGCCGTATGTTGTTCCCCTCAGGAAGGCCCCGACAGTCTACCCATTCCAGACCTATTAGAAAAGAGTCTCCCCACAGGTATAGTGGCTCAGGTTCAGATAGGAGACCGACTTAGCCCCACTGAAAGGGAGCAGCTCAACCAACTCCTACAGTCCAAACACCTCACCTTCTCCCCGAAGCCAGGGTACACTACTTTAACCACCCACCAGGTAGATACTCCGGGACAAGCTCCCTTGCGCCAGGCTCCGTACCGAATCCCCGAAGCAGTTAGGATAGGAATGAAGAAGGAGATCGATGAGATGCTCCAACTCGGGGTAATTGAGCCCTCCGATAGTCCCTGGGCCTCCCCAGTTGTCTTGGTGCCCAAGAAAGATGGGACCACCCGGTTCTGCGTAGACTATCGGAGGCTCAATGAAAAGACCGTGACGGACGCTTACCCTATGCCCAGGGTAGACGAGCTACTCGATCGTATAGCCAGGGGAAATTACCTGACCACTATTGACCTCTGCAAAGGTTACTGGCAGATTCCCCTGGCCCCGGAGGCTATCCCCAAGTCGGCATTCGTCACCCCATTCGGCTTATATCAGTTTAGGGTAATGCCGTTTGGGATGAAGAATGCCCCAGCTACATTCCAGCGCTTGGTGGATAGGCTCCTGGATGGCTTCCAGAGTTTTGCTTGCGCCTACCTGGACGACATAGCGATCCACAGTGAGTCATGGGAGGACCACTTAGCTCACATAGGAATGGTTCTGGATCAGATCCGGGCGGCTGGCCTGACTCTGAAGCCAGAAAAATGCCACTTTGGGATGGCCGAGGTACAGTACCTGGGTCACCGGGTGGGGGTGTGGAAAGCAGCGACCAGAGCCGGCCAAGATAGAAGCTGTCGCCAATTGGCCCACCCCCATCACTAAGACTCAGGTCCTAGCCTTCCTGGGCACGGCAGGGTACTATAGACGGTTCGTACCAGACTACAGCACACTTGCCAAACCCCTGACTGACTTGACCAAGAAGAACTTACCTCGACAGGTCCTGTGGTCTCCCCACTGTGAAACGGCTTTCCAGGCTCTCAAAAATGCTCTAATTAACGCTCCTGTCTTGGCGGCTCCAGCCCTTAACAAACGTTTTATCGTCCACACAGATGCTTCCATGTTCGGGCTGGGAGCCGTCCTCAGCCAAGTAGGCGAAGATGGAGGGGAGCATCCAGTTGCCTACATCAGCCGGAAGCTCCTGCCCCGCGAAGTCAGCTATGCAGCGGTCGAAAAGGAGTGTTTGGCTTTGGGTGTGGGCATTAAAGAAATTGACTCCCTATTTATATGGGCAGGAGTTCACTCTGGTCACCGACCATAACCCGTTGGTGTGGCTGAACCGGGTCTCTGGAGATAATGGCAGGCTATTACGTTGGAGTTTATCGTTGCAACCCTTCAATTTCACCATTACTTACAGACCTGGGAAACAGAATGGCAACGCCGATGGGTTGTCCAGACAAACCGACCTCAGCCCCGCATAACCAGCGGTCTGGACAGCCTTAGTCCTGCCCCGAAAAGGGGTCAGACCGTGTCTGCCAGAGTGTTCCACAGAAAGGGAGCACTGTTACAGAAGCATTAGTTATTTTGTTGTGAAGAAACTTATTTCCCAGCAGCAATGCCTGAACCAGCCAAGCCAGCGCCTAAGAAGGGCTCCAAGAAAACTGTAACAAGTATCATTTCATAAAGGGTTAACTCTGTTCAGTTTTGAGAAAACTATTTTCTGAGGCAGGTTTTCCTAGCATATTGTGTACTGTAATTAAGTTTGTGATAAGCATTCACTGCTAGGTGATAAGAAGGACTCAATTGTTTTCTTGTGTGTACTTGTTATCTGCGGTGGCCTGTCCAAGGGCTTTGTCTAAATGTGTGATGGGGGATTTTATGCTTCCCCCCCTGGGAGTGCCCTGTGTGCATGTAACCTAAATAAAAAGCAGGCTGGGCATCCCAGTCCTCAGTTCTTGGTTGTCCCTCAATCGCAGCGTTGACTCGTTTTTTGTGGGCAGAAGGGTATCCTAGCTGTACTACAGCTAAGGGGGATTATTCTACATTTGCGAGACTCATATAGAATACTATGGAAAGCAGTTTCTCCCCTCTTCAGCAATAGGAATCCAGGCTACTAAGCGGTCCATCTCTCAGCGAGACTAAGGGTAACCGTAACAGTAGGTGTGGAGTGTTTGTATTTAGCTGAGAGTAAAAAAACTGGTAAAAGAAAAGTAAAAGCAATGTTATTGTGCTATTGTAAAGAAAATTATTTTTAGTGCTATTTCATTTCATTAATTCACCCTTTGTTTCCTAAACAATAACTGATAAGATTTTCAAATATTGACTGTGCTAGGTGTCAATTGTCTAATAGTGTGGAAACAAAAAAGAACAAAAGTAAATTAAATACTAATTAGATTCCTGATCCAGGGAATAAAAATACATTAAAAAAAACAGTTAACTAAAAAGGTATATCCCTTCTTCAAACGCCTTTTAAAATTAATAAAGTTATAACGTATCTACTGTTATAAACAAGTATCCAATACATCTATACTATAATCCCAAATATGTGCTATTTAAACACTGTGTGCTAGATTTACCATTGGTCGAGTGGACATGATTCGCTGTAGCGAATCATGTCCGCTCAACCTCGCTAAATGCCGACAGCATACACTTTTGGCATTTAACATTGCACAAGCATTTCTAGTGAAATGCTTGTGCAATGCTGCAACAATGGGGTATCGAGGCAGCATCCGCAAATTGTTAAATTGACCCCCAAATCTTATTACATTAGTTGAGAAGCCTTATTTTATACCTACCAGAGAGACATGTCATAGACATATAGGTTGATGCCTTGTTTACAATTTTGGATGGTACTTAAATAAAATATTATTTATTCATTCTTGGCTTGAGAAAGGGCACAGCCTGAAACATTGCCTATGTTTGTAGCTTGAAAATAAATCACTAAAGTAAACTTGGAGTGCTGCTGTCACTCTCTCTCTCTCTCTGTCTCTCTCTTGTAACAAGGGAGAGCACTCTCACTCAGTATATCAACTGCCAGGGTGCTAGTGTAATTAAATATAGCTGAACACAAAACTGGCACTCTGTCTTTCCAAAAAAATCTTTTACTGTGAAAGTAGTCTGAGGAAGGGGATACTTTGTCCCCGAAACATCACTACTTTCACAGTAAAAGATTTTTTTTTGGAAAGACCAGTGAGTGCCAGTTTTATATATATATATATATATATATATATATATATATATATATATATATATATATATATATATATATACCATCCCATCAAAAAGGCACTCACTGTTCTTCATAAAAATATATATATATATATATATATATATATATATATATAGATAGATAGATAGATAGATAGATAGATAGATATATCTGCAGTATAGCCTAGTACTCACGGTAACCATATATCACTGGGGAGCACATCAAAGGAGTCCAAAACATTCAAAGAGAGGAAGGCACTCGCCGGATTTAAGAAGGAGATTATTTTATTCCTTATACGTAATGTTTCGGGGTATTACCCCCATTTTCAAACAGACAACCAGACCCCATATAACACACATCCTTAAATACTGTTAGTATACCGGGGATAAATACCTTGTAATATATATATATATATATTTATGTGTGTCTTTAAGTATTCTCCACTCAGTCTCACACCACACTTTGGGTATTTAGTTGGATGAAATGCCCTATGCTTGCTCATAGACTGAGGGTGACCTATGGAGGGGTCATTAAAGATACTTTAGGAATATATAATACATTTTGTATGGTAACTAAATGTGGATTTGAATATTGGTATATAATTGTATATGTACTGATGTGTAACAGACCTGGATCTTTAGCCTCTGTAGGTGGGGAACAAATGATACTGCTGGATGACTTAGCAATATATCCCTTCTGAGATTTATGGTAACGGTTAGGCCCAAGCAGGAAGCTAGAGTTCTAAGCGGGCTGTTAACAGAAGGGCTGTTCAATAAGAGTGGTACAGTAGTTCAGTGTACAGGTAAAGCTCCAATGTTACAGCACAATAAAGAAGCATACATATTTGAAGTCACAACAATTGCTGCGGCAATGAGTAAGTATACCAAGTTATCAATTCACTGTACCGTAATGGGGATAGGAGTCCGAAATCTGGATAGCTCAACTGCTGTAGCAAGTTGGAGTACTCAGGTCCGCGGTCCGTACCACACTGGCAGAGGCGAGAGGTTTCACAAAGCACAACCGGTATCCTCTCTGAATCCTCACAGCAATGAGTCGGGTGGAGAGTGACGTCACACGCTGAGCTGAACAGCAGATCAGAGCTGATGCTGTACAAGCAGTCTTGAGTGCGGCTCTGTAGGCTAGGTTCGTAGTCAGTTTATGAGAGCTCAGGAATTATCCTATGTGATCAAATTACCAAGCAGTGAACAGAGGGAAATTGATCCTTAAGTAGGGGGTGGTGAACACATGACGAGGATATTTAAAGGAGTAGTAACAGCTACAAGAATAATGTATACTATCCTGACAGTATACCCCCCTCAAGACGCCCCAGGGTCTAGGTCTATCGGGGTGATGACGGTGGGAAAAAGGAGACAAGTCTGGGAGCTGATAAATTAGAGAATGGCTCCCAGGAGTCCTCTTCAGACAATAGCCTTTCCAGCGGACCAGGTATTGCAGAGTCTGATGGGTGATACCTGGAATCGAGGACTTCCACAATCTCAAAGCTGAGGTCATCGTCCAAAGGTACTGGACCTGGGGTAATCCGAGATGTGGGTCTTATGGAGTGGTATGGTTTAAGCAAAGAGACATGGAAGGTAGAATGTATACGGTATGTCAATGGTAGTTCCAAGGAAACAGCATTTGGATTGATGATTTTAATGATCTTGAACGGTCCGATGAACAAACTTGCAAGTTTCCTGCTTGGAATTTGTAGTCTAAGATGCTTAGAGGAAAGCCAAACGAGGTCACCGACTTTATAGTCAGGGAGCTTGGATCATCTTTGTGATCGTAGTACAATTTTTGGTAAGACTTGCGCTGTCTTTAATGTTTCTTGGATTAATGTAAAGGCTTGAGCGACTGTGTTAATAGGTTCATTTACCAGAGGTGAGGTAGAGTCGTCTCTTGCAGAAGATGATAGGAGGGATGGAACCAATAATTGACATAGAATGGTGTCAACTTAGTAGAGGTATTAACGGTGTTGTTGTACGAGAATTTTGCTGTTGGTAGTAAGAGTTGACCAGTCATTTTGCTGGTAAGTGCAGTAGCATTGAAGATACTGTTCCAGTAGTCCTCTCCGTCTGTCCATTGGATTGAGGATGATATGCTGAGGTTAGATGACTTTTGATACGGAGACTTTTGCAAAGTTGAGTCCAAAACCTGGAGGGTAAATTGGGATCCTCTGTTCGGTAGTGATGGATTCTGGAAGACCATGGATTCATACAATATGTTTCAAAAACAATTGAGCAGTTCCGAAGCGTTGGATATACCTATGGCAGGGCACAAAATGTGCCATCTTTGAGAATTGGTAAACTATAACAAATATAGTATTGTAATTGAGAGAAGGAGGTAATTCAACTATAAATTCCATGGCAATAAATCGCTAAGGTCGGTCAGCGACGGCAAGAGAGAGCAAGTAACCATAAGGAGGTTATGTGACGGTTGCAAGTGGCGCAAAAAGCGCAGGATTGTATGTAGTCCTTGACCAATTGTGCCAATTATGGCCACCAAAAATCTCTCTGTATGAGATTGTGTCATTTTGCAAACACCTGGATGTCCAATAGGGGTGAATCGGGAGTGTCGCGGAGAATCTGATCTCTGAGAGTAGTTGGGACATAGAGTCTGTGACGCAAGTAAAGAAGACCATTTGGGTGTTTGGTAAGATTTAAGCAGTTTGTTGTGGAATCCTGTGATTGATGTTTTCTGAACAGAGTAGTTCTATCAGTGGTAAGACCAATGAGCCTATGTGATGGTATGATAGTATCGGATACGGGTACTAGGTTCAGGTTTGCGACCACATCTAGACAGGGCGTCTGCCTTGGCATTTTTAGAAGCTGGGCAGTAGTGATTATAAAATTAAACCTAGTGAAGAAAAGACTCCACCGCACCTGTCGTGCGGATAGGGATTTGTTGGTTCTAAGGAACTGTAGGTTTCGACGGTCGGTATAAATTATTATCGGGTGCATAGCACCTCGAGGAGGGTTTCTCCAGAATTCCAGAGCTGCCTTTATGGCCATGAGTTCCTTTTCTCCCACCGGATAGTTTAATTTGGCTGAATTCATTGTCCTGGAGAAAAATGCTATAGCATGTAGGGGTTGATCAGCTGAGAATTTCTGGGAAAGAACAGCACCGAGTGCATAGTTAGGATGCATTTACCTCAAGGAAAAATTGCTTTGTGGAATCAGGAAACTGTAGGATAGGAACAGTTATGAAACGTTTCCTTAAGAAAATTGAAAGCCTGGTTGGCTTCTGGGTCCAGTAAAACTTCAGAGATTTTCTAGTCAGAACCGTTAAAGGCTTGACTATGCTGGAGAAATTCTGTATAAATTTTCTATAGAAGTTTGAGAACCCTAAAAATCTCTGTACATCTTTCTTGAATCTGGGTGTAGGCCAGTTCATTATGGCATCAATCTTATTGGTCTCCATCTGGATTCCCGAAGGGGATAAGTTGTAACCAAGAAAGGAGATAGTATCCATATGGAATATAAATTTCTCAGCCTTAGCATATAGATGATTCTGCTTAAGACGTTAAAGAATAGTTCTTACTAGTGATGTCGCAAATAGTTCGCCGGCGAATAGTTCCCGGCGAACATGGCTTGTTCGCGTTCTCCATGGCGGGCGAACATATGCGATGTTCGACCCGCCCCTATTCGTCATCATTGAGTAATACTTTGACCCTTACCTCGCAGTCAGCAAACACATTCCAGCCAATCAGCAGCAAACCCTCCCTCCCAGACTCTCCTACCTCCTGGACAGCATCCATTTTAGATTCATTCGGAAGCTGCATTCTTAGTGAGAGGAGGGACAGTGCAGCTGCTGCTGATTTAATAGGGGAAATTGATAGCTAGGCTAGTGTATTCAGTGTCCACTACAGTCCCTGAAGGACTCATCTGAACTCTGCTGTAAGGACAGCACCCCAAAAAGCCCTTTTTAGGGCTAGAACATCAGTCTGCTTTTTTTTTTTCCCTGTGTAATCTAATTGCAGTTGCCTGCCTGCCAGTGTGTGTGTCAGGCTCACAGCGTATACTGTGCCCACTTGCCCAGTGCCACACTCATATCTGGTGTAACAGTAGTGTACATTTAAAAAAACAACACTTTTTGACTGTGTTAAATAATAGCAGTCAGTTTCCTTCACACGTGTGCGTTTCAGTGCCTGCCTGCCTGCCAGGGCACAGTGTCACCCCAGTGCAACTCATATCTGGTGTAAAAGTAGTGTATATTTAAAAAAAACAACACTTTTTTGACTGTATTAAATAATAGCAGTCAGTTTCCTTCACACGTGTGCGTTTCAGTGCCTGCCTGCCAGGGCACAGTGTCACCCTAGTGCAACTCATATCTGGTGTAACAGTAGTGTACATTGTAAAAAAACAACACTTTTTTGACTGTGTTAAATAATAGCAGTCAGTTTCCTTCACACGTGTTGCATTTCAGTGCCTGCCAGGGGTACAGTGTCCAACCCAGTGCAACTCATATCTGGTGTAACAGTAGTGTACATTTAAAAAAAAAAAACACTTTTTTGATTGTGTTAAATAATAGCATTCAGTTTCCTTCACACGTGTTGCGTTTCAGTGCCTGCCAGGGCACAGTGTCACCCCAGTGCAACTCATATCTGGTGTAACAGTAGTGTACATTTAAAAAAACAACACTTTTTTGACTGTGTTAAATAATAGCAGTCAGTTTCCTTCACACGTGTGCGTTTCAGTGCCTGCCAGGGCACAGTGTCACCCCAGTGCAACTCATATCTGGTGTAACAGTAGTGTACATTTAAAAAAAAAAACAATTTTTGACTGTGTTAAATAATAGCAGTCAGTTTCCTTCACACGTGTGCTTTTCAGTGCCTGCCAGGGCACAGTGTCACACCAGTGCAACTCATATCTGGTGTAACAGTAGTGTACATTTAAAAAAAAAAAAAAAAAAAAAATTTTTGACTGTAATAGATTGAATTGCAGTTAGTTGTCTGCAAGCGTGTGTGTCAGGCCTACAGCGTCTACTCTGCCAACTTCTGCCAGTGCACAGTGCCACTCATATCTGTTGTCATAGTAGCTTGCACGCATAGTACCACTAATCGAAAAAAAAAATGACAGGCAGAGGCAGGCCACCCCGCAGGGGCCATCATGTTCATGGTGCTGTGATTACCTTTGGCCCTAGAATAATGCCCAGTGTTCAGAGGCCACGTACCCCGAACTCGAACATTTCTGACTCTGAGGACATAGTTTGACTGGCTAGCACAGGACACCCAATCTTCTACAGACATCACAAACGCCTATGGGATCAACACATGAGTACAAGCAGCACACAAACTCAAAGCCGCCATCCTCCTCCTGGTCCAGCATCTTCAGCCACGTCAACCACTGCTGTCCTCCTTGCCCCCTCTCAACCATCTGCCAATCTGTGTCTCGCCTTGAGCAGTTCCTGCTCATCTGCCCAAAGTCAGCTGTCTGTCAAGGACATGTTTGAGCGAAAGAAGCCAATGTCACAAAGTCACCACCCCTTGCCAGGCATCTGACAGCTGGCTTGACAGAACTCTTAGCCCGCCAGCTTTTACCATATAAGCTGGTGGAGTATGAGGCGTTCAAAAAATTGTAGCTATTGGACACCGCAGTGGAAGGTACCCGGCCGAAATTTCTTTGCACAAAAGGCAATCCCAAACCTGTACTCGATGTGTGCAAAAGGAAGTAATGGCATGTCTGGCACACAGTGTTGGGGCAGGGTCCACCTGACCACTGATACCTGGGTTTGCAAAGCATTGTCAGGGCAGGTATATCACCTACACTGCGCATTGGGTAAACCTGCTGACAGCTGCCAAGGATGGAATGCGTGGCTCTGCAGAGGAGTTGGTGACACCACCATGACTTGCAGGCAGGCCTGCTGCCACCTCCTCTACTCCTCCTACTCCATCCTCTTCCATAACCTCCTCGGCTGAGTCCTCTTCTGCTGCTGCATCTTGCTCCACATCAACGGCACCCCCCCAGCTCCCCAGGTACTATTCCACATCCTGGATACGGCAGTGTCACACCATCTTGGGGTTGATTTGCCTGAAAGCAGAGAGTCACACCGGACCAGCACTCCTGTCCGCCCTGAACGCACAGGTGGATCAGTGGCTGACTCCGCACCAACTGGAGATCGGCAAAGTGGTTAGTGACAACGGAAGAAATTTGGTGGCGGCATTGAATTTGGGCAAGTTGACACATGTGCCGTGCATGGCACATGCTTTTTGCATAAGTATCCAGGCTTACAGGACGTCCTGAAGCAGGCCAGGAAGGTGTGTGGCCATTTCAGGCATTCCTACACTGCCATGGCGCACTTTTCAGATATCCAGCAGCGAAACAACATGCCAGTGAGGCGCTTGATTTGCGACAGCCCGACACATTGGAATTCAACACTCCTAATGTTTGACCACCTGCTCCAACAAAAAAAAGTAATTAACGACTATTTGTATGACCGGGGTGCTAGGACAGCCTCTGCGGAGCTGGGAATTTTTTTGCCACGTTACTGGACGCTCATGCACAATGGCTGTAGGCTCATACGTCCTTTTGAGAAGGTGACAAACCTAGTCAGTCGCACCGAAGGCACCATCAGCGACATCATACCATTTGTTTTCTTCCTGGAGCGTGCCCTGCAAAGAGTGCTGGATCAGGCCGTAGATGAGCATGAAGAGAAAGAGTTGTGGTCACCATCACCACCAGAAACAGCCTTATCAGCATCACTTGCTGGACCTGCGGCAACGCTGGAAGAGGATTGTGAGGAAGAGGAGTCAGAGGAGGAATGTGGCTTTGAGGAGGAGGAGGAAGACCAACCACAACAGGCATCCCAGGGGTGCTCGTTGTCACCTATCTGGTACCTGTGGTGTTTGTACGTGGCTGGGGGAAGAACATACCTTCAGTGAGATCACTGAGGACAAGGAACGGGACATGGGTAGCTCGGCATCCAACCTTGTGCAAATGGGGTCTTTCATGCTGTTGTGCCTGTTGAGGGACCCTCGTATAAAAAGGCTGAAGGAGAACAACCTGTACTGGGTGTCCATGCTACTAGACCCCCGGTATAAGCATAAAGTGCCGGAAATGTTTACCAAATTACCACAAGTCGGAAAGGATGCAGCAGTTCCAAAATAAATTAAAAAAGTATGCTTTACACAGGCGTATAAGGGTGATGTCACAGCACAACGGGAATCTAACAGGGGAAGAGGTGAAAGTAATCCTCCTCCTCCCACGACCACGCCGCAAGGACAGGACGCTTTACAGACGTGTTGTTGATGGAGGACATGCAGAGCTTTTTAAGTCCTACGCATCGCACAGCCCTTCGGGGTCCACCCTCAGAGAACGACTCGACCGACAGGTAGCAGACTACCTCGCCTTAACTGCAGATATCGACACTCTGAGGAGTGATGAAGCCCTGGAATACTGGGTGTGCAGGCTTGACCTGTGGCCCTGAGCTATCCCAATTTGTGATAGAACTTCTGGCCTGCCCCGCTTCAAGTGTCCTGTCAGAAAGGACCTTCAGTGCAGCAGGAGGTATTGTCACTGAGAAGAGAAGTCACCTAGGTCAAAAAAGTCTAGATTACCTCACCTTTATTAAGATGAATGAGGGATGGATCCCGAAGGGCCTGACAGTGGGCGATACATTAGACTAAAAAAGGCCTGATGAGATGAGCTGCCTTGGGGCTAAAAATGGTCCACACGCTGCTGTATTTTATCTCTGAATGTCGCATGACTTGCGTGACTTATCCGCCGCCAACTAGGGTTCAAGCTGCAATGTTTTTAGGGCACTTTTTGCCTGGGAAACAAACATCAATTTTTCTGGCCACTGCTACAGCAGCGGCTGCAACATACCTAATTTTCAGGCATGTGTACATGGCCTATTTTGTCTGGTCTCTGGTGCTGCACTGTGGCTTCAAAAACCAAACCAAAAAAAAAAAGGCACATAACATTGATTAAACTGATAGGAATAGTAGTACTTAACACACCACTCCTATCTGGTGGCACATTAGATTGCACGTGCAGTGCCCCAAATTTGAAGTAGGAGGTCCAACCAAGCATCTTTTTTAATCTCCCGGTTCATAAAATCGATACCATATACACGTCCCCTGATAGGGACGTAACAGGGATTAAACTGATAAGAATAGTACTACTTAACCACACCACTCCTATCTGGTAGCACATTAGATTGCACGCGCAGTGCCCCAAATTTGAAGTAGGAGGACCGACCAAGCATCTTTTTCCATCTCCCGGTTCCTAAATCGATGCCATATACACGTCCCCTGATAGGGGACGTAACAGGGATTAAACTGATAAGAATAGTACTACTTAACACACATTATAATAACGCAGAGAGAGGCAACACAGAGAGAGGAGTCTGTAGAAGAGGAGTCAGAGGAGGAAGGTGGCTTTGAGGAGGTGGGAAGTCCAAACACAGCAGGCGTCCCAGGGGGCTTGGTTGTCACCTTTCAGGGACCCTTGGTGTTGTACGTGGCTGGGGTGGAGGAAGAGACCTTCAATGACATCAGTGAGGACAAGGAACGGACATGGCTAGCTTGGTATCCAACCTTGTGCAAATGAGGAGTTTGCGGTTGTGCAAATGGACTGTTTGCGGATGTTTGCGGTGCGTTAAACGGGGAGTTTGGTCTGTCACTGTGAAGCGGGCGTAACCCTTACACTACCTGATCAATACAACATCATACCTGATGTTTTAAAGTACGTTATTTAAAACAATTTAGGAATGTTAGGGTGATTTATGCCCTTTTATGGATTAAAACCAGACTCTGCATCAACTATGTAATTTTCCATGGCAATTTTGCCATGGATCCCCCTCCAGCATGCCACAGTCCAGGTGTTAGTCCCCTTGAAACAACTTTTCCATCACTATTGTGGCCAGAAAGAGTTCCCTTTGGGTTTTAAAATTCACCTGCCTATTGAAGTCTATGGCGTTCGCCCGGTTCGCCCGTTCGCGAACTTTTGTGGAAGTTCACGTTCGCCGTTCGTGAACCCAAATTTTTATGTTCACTGACATCACTAGTTCTTACATGTTTTATGTGGTTCTCAATAGTGTCTGAGTATATGAGGATGTCATCCAAATAGATGACCATACAAGTGTCTAGGAAATCTCTAAAAAGGTCATTAATGAAATACTGGAAAGTTGCTGGGGCATTGCATAAGCCAAATGGCATCACGGTTTATTCGTACAGGCCGTAGCTAGTGCGAAACGCTGTGAGCAACTCATCCCCCTTCCTATTCTTATAAGATTGTAAACTCCCCTTAAATCAAGCTTTGTATAAATCTTTGCACCCTGAAGGCGTTCTATCAGTTTCAGGGATAAGGGGAAGGTGGTACCAAAGGCGGATTGTTTAACTGCCTTCATATTCCACAGGAAGAATATTCCAGCACCAGCCAGTGATGTGGATGGGCGAATAAAACCTTTTTCAGGTTTTCGTCCAAGTATTCCTTGAGGTGAATAAAGTTCAGGCTCTGACAAGGTGTAGATGTGACCAAAGGGTATTTTTGAGCCTAGTATCAAATCAATGGGACAGTAGAAAGGTCTGTGAGATGGTAGAAGTTGTGCCTGTATTTTGTCGAAAATGTTGGTGAAGTCAGAGTATATTGTAGGTATTTGTTGTGGCACCTGGTGTGAGTCTAAGTGTAGCAAAGTCTGAGTAGTATTGTAGTTTGTAGAGCAGTAGGGTGAGTTGAAAGAGATAGAGCCATTCAGCCATGGATAGTGAGTTGGTGTTTCCTCAACCATTCCAAACCCAGAATAAGTGGAAATAGAGGTGAGTGTATGATTTCAAACATGGAAGTTTCAGTGTGACCTGAAGGAAAACAAATGGTTTAATGGAGTTGTGTGGTGTGTGATCAGACCAGATTTATCAAAGAACCATCCACGACTCGTATGGCAAGTGGAATGTGTTTCTTTATTATAGGCATCCTATGAGTGAAAACAAAAGTGGAATCGATTAAGTTGTTTGTAGCTCCTGAGTCAATCATAACCTGGGTGGAAGCTCGGTTGTGGGGCCACTGTAAGGAAACAGAGAGAGTAAAGTGTGAGGACGTATGAAATGAGGGTTGAGATTTATGAATAGAGTTTGTAATCTTACCATTCTTAGTTTTATTCAGACTGGGGCACTCCTTTACGCCATGATCCTTTTGTCGGCGCAATATAGGCATAAGTTATTCAGTTTGCGCCGTAGCTTCTCTTCTGGTTTCAGTGGCCCTCTTAAGAAAGCAATGTCCATTGGTTCATCCTGGAATTTTGTGAGAGATGGGGCAGCGGTTACAAAAGACCTTTTAAAGCTATGATCAGTCACCCCTTTTTCAAACTTACTCTCCCTTAGGCGGCGGTCTATGGAGATTGCTAGGGTCATCAGAGCCTCAAGATTTTCAGGAATTTCGGTACGAGCAAGCTCATCCTTCAGGGAGTCGGACAGTCCCAATGCGAAACTGTTATCTAAGTGCTGGGCCATTCCAGGAGGGTATCTGGGGCCCATCTCTTGAATTCAGTGATGTAATCCTCCACTGCACAACATCCTTGTTTCAGATTTCTTACAGCACTCTCTGCGGTGTTTTGCTTATCGTGATCTTCGTACAGTAGTGACATGGCGGTTATTTTCATAATAGGCATTAGCCCCGTTTTTTGCTTCACCTCTTAAATATGAGATTACTGTTAGTACTTTAGATCTCTCTGTTGGGTATGTGCCGGGTTTAAGAGAAAAATAAAGGGTACATGAATTCTTAAAGTCTCTAAATTGTGACCTCTCCCCAGCGAACTTCTCTGGAGGGCACATTTGGGGTTCAGGGGTTGTTGGGTCCACTATAGGAGTCTTGGGGACAGCTTGTTCACAAATATATTTTCTTAGCTCCTGGTTTTCTGTTTGTAAGTCTCTAAGTCCCTGAAGCATCAAATCCATGTTTTGGGATAAGGCCCCCACATGGTTAGTGAGTTCAGTAGTATCCATCCTATGAGGGAAGGTTAAATATATACAAATACCCTGTTAGTATATATATATGGGTCTTTAAGTATTCTCCACTCAGTCTCACACACACACTTGGGTATTTAGTTGGATGTAAATACCCTATGTTTGCTCATAGACTGAGGGTGACCTATGGAGGGGTCCATTAAAGATACTTTAGGAATATATAATACATTTTGTATTGGTAACTAAAGTGGATTTGAATATTGGTATATAATTGTATATGTACTGATGTGTAACAGACTTGGATCTTTAGCCTCTGTAGGTGGGGAACAAATGACACTGCTGGATGACTTAGCAATATATCCCTTCTGAGATTTATGGAAACGGTTAGGCCCAAGCAGGAGGCTAGAGTTCTGAGCGGGCTGTTAACAGAAGGGCTGTTCAATAAGAGTGGTACAGTAGTTCAGTGTACAGGTAAAGCTCCAATGTTACAGCACAATAAGGAATCCAGCATACATATTTGAAGTCACAACAATTGCTGCGGCAATGAGTAAGTATACCAAGTTATCAATTCACTGTACCATATTGGAGATAGGAGTCCGGAATCCGGATAGCTCAACTGCTGTAGCAAGTTGGAGTACTCAGGTCCGCGGTCCGGACCGCACTGGCAGCGGCGAGAGGTTTCACAATGCACGTCCGGTATCCTCTCTGACTCCTCACAGCAATGAGTCAGGTGGAGAGTGACGTCACATGCTGAGCCGAACAGCGGATCAGAGCTGATGCTGTACAAGCAGTCTTGAGTGCGGCTCTGTTAGAGTCTCCGAATCTGTGGAACTTGTGTAAACTCAAAAAGGTAGGCTGACCATGTTTAAGGAACTTACGGCTAGATTTGGAGTTTTGTTGGTAACGACCCGGGTAGCTAACGCCGGCTTTTTTCTGGCCGCACCATAAAAATAACTCTGGTATTGAGAGTCCACAAAAAGGCTGCGTTAGGCTCCAAAAAAGGAGCGTAGAGCATTTTTAACGCAGCTTCAACTCTCAATACCAGAGTTGCTTACGCAAGCGGCCAGCCTCAAAAAACGTGCTCATGCACGATTCCCCCCATAGGAAACAATGGGGGCTGTTTGAGCTGAAAAAAAACCTCCTAACGCAGCCCCATTGTTTGCTATGGGGAAACACTTCCTACGTCTGCACCTAACACCCTAACATGTACCCCGAGTCTAAACACCCCTAGCCTTACACTTATTAACCCCTAATCTGCCGCCCCCGCTATCGCTGACCCCTGCATATTATTTTTAACCCCTAATCAGCCGCTCCGTAAACCGCCTCTACTTACATTATCCTTATGTACCCCTAATCTGCTGCCCCTAACACCGCCGACCCCTATATTATATTTATTACACCCTAATCTGCCCCCCTCAAACGTTGCCTGCCCACCTGCCTACACTTATTAACCCATAACTGCCGAGCGGGACCTGAGCGCTACTATAATAAAGTTATTAACCCCTAATCCGCATCACTAACCCTATAATAAATAGTATTAACCCCTAATCTGCCCTCCCTAACATCGCCGACTCCTAACTTCAAACATTAACCCCCTAATCTGCCGACCGGCAGCTCACCGCTACTATAATAAATGTATTAACCCCTAAAGCTAAGTCTAACCCTAACACTAACACCCCCCCTAAATTAAATATAATTTTAATCTAACGAAATTAATTAACTCTTATTAAATAAATTATTCCTATTTAAAGCTAAATACTTACCTGTAAAATAAATCCTAATATAGCTACAATATAAATTATAATTACATTGTAGCTATTTTAGGATTAATATTTATTTTACAGGCAACTTTGTAATTATTTTAACCAGGTACAATAGCTATTAAATAGTTAAGAACTATTTAATAGTTACCTAGTTAAAATAACTATTTAACTATTTTAAATCAGCCAATCGGATTGAGCTTGCATTCTATTGGGCTGTTCTGATCAGCCAATAGAATGCGAGCTCAATCTGATTGGCTGATTGGGATCAGCCAATCGGATTGATCTTGATTCTGATTGGCTGATTCCATCAGCCCATTAGAATATTCCTACCTTAATTCCGATTGGCTGATAGAATCCTATCAGCCAATCGGAATTTGAGGGACGCCATCTTGGATGACGTCCCTTAAAGGAACCGTCATTCGGCTAGTAGCGTTGGGAGAAGAGGGATGTTCCGCGTCGGAGGTCTGCAAGATGGATCCGGAAGAAAGAAGATTGAAGATGCCGTTGATAGAAGACTTCATCCGGATCATGGACCTCTTCAGCTCCCGCTTGGATGAAGACTTCATCCGGATCATGGACCCTCTTCAGCTCCCGCTTGGATGAAGACTTCAGCCGGATCATGAACCTCTTCAGCCCCCCGCTTGGGCTTAGATCAGGACATCGGAGGAGCTCTTTAGGACGGATCGGTGAACCTGGTAGGGTGAAGACTAGGTAGGAAGATCTTCAGGGGGCTTAGTGTTAGGTTTATTTAAGGGGGGTTTGGGTTAGATTAGGGGTATGTGGGTGGTGGGTTGTAATGTTGGGGGGGGGGTATTGTATGTTTTTTTTTACAGGCAAAAGAGCTGAATTTCTTGGGGCATGCCCCCCAAAGGGCCCTGTTCAGGGCTGGTAAGGTAAAAGAGCTTTGAACTTTTTTAATTAGAAATAGGGTAGGGCATTTTGTTATTTTGGGGTCTTTGTTATTTTTATTAGGGGGCTTAGAGTAGGTGTAATTAGTTTAAAATTGTTGTAATATTTTTTCTTAATGTTTGTAAATATTTTTTTATTTTTTGTAACTTAGTTCTTTTTTATTTTTTGTACTTTAGATAGTTTATTTCATTGTAGTTATTTGTAGGTATTGTATTTAATTTATTTATTGATAAGTGTAGTGTTAGGTTTAATTGTAGATAATTGTAGGTATTTTATTTAATTAATTTATTGATAGGTGTAGTGGTAGGTTTAATTGTAGATAATTATAGGTATTTTATTTAATTAATTTATTGATAGTGTAGTGGTAGGTTTAATTGTAACTTAGGTTAGGATTTATTTTACAGGTAAATTTGTAATTATTTTAACTATTTTTAGCTATTAAATAGTTCTTAAACTATTAAATAGCTATTGTACATGGTTAAAATAATTACAAAGTTGCCTGTAAAATAAATATTAATCCTAAAATAGCTACAATGTAATAATTCGTTATATTGTAGCTACATTAGGGTTTATTTTACAGGTAAGTATTTAGCTTTAAATATGAATAATTTATTTAATAAGAGTTAATTAATTTCGTTAGATTAAAATTATATTTAATTTAGGGGGGTGTTAGTGTTAGGGTTAGACTTAGCTTTAGGGTGAGCTCGGGTCGGCAGATTAGGGGTTAATAAGTGTAGGCAGGTGGAGGCGACGTTGTGGGGGGCAGATTAGGGGTTAATAAATATAATATAGGGGTCGGCGGTGTTAGGGGCAACAGATTAGGGGTACATAGCTATAATGTAGGTGGCGGCGCTTTGCGGTCGGCAGATTAGGGGTTAATTATTGTAGGTAGCTGGCGGCGACATTGTGGGGGGCAGATTAGGGGTTAAATAAATATATAAAAACAGGGGTCGGCGGTGTTAGGGGCAGCAGATTAGGGGTACATAAGTATAACGTAGGTGGCGGTCGACAGATTAGGGGTTAAAAAAATGTAATCGAGTGGCGGCGATGTGGGGGGGGGCCTCGGTTTAGGGGGTACATAGGTAGTTTATGGGGTTAGTGTACTTTAGAGTACAGTAGTTAAGAGCTTTATGAACCGGCGTTAGCCAAGAAAGCTCATTAACTACTGACTTTTTTCCTGCGGCTGGAGTTTTGTCGTTAGATGTCTAACGCTCACTTCAGCACGACTCTAAATACCGGAGTTAGAAAGATCCCATTGAAAAGATAGGATACGCAATTGACGTAAGGGGGATCTGCGGTATGGAAAAGTCGCGGCTGAAAAGTGAGCGTTAGACCCTATTTTGAGTGACTCCAAATAGCCGGAGTTAGCCTAAGAACCAGCGTTTGGAGCCTCTAACGCTGGTTTTCACCGCTAACGCCAAACTCCAAATCTAGGCCTTAGGAAGCAACAGATTTGGGCTGATGCAGAGTTTTTTAGGTTAGGGTTCGTAGTCAGTTATGATGAGCTCAGGAATTATACCTATGGTGATCAAATTACCAAGCAGTGAACAGAGGACAATCGATCCTTAAAGGGACAGTCTAGGCCTAAATAAAACTTTCATGATTCAGAATAGGGCATGTAATTTTAAACAATTTTCCAATTCTACTTTTATCACCAATTTTGCTTTGTTCTCTTGGTATTATTAGTTGAATGCTTAACCTAGGAGGTTCATATGTAATTTCTTTGACCTGAAGGCCACCTCTTTTCAGAATGCATTTTAACAGTTTTTCACCACTTGAGGGTGTTAGTTCATGTTTTTCCTATAGATAACACTGTGCTCGTGCACGTGAAGTTATCTGGGAGCAGACACTGATTGGCTAAACTGCAAATCTGTCAAAAGAACTGAAATAAAGGGGCAGTTTGCAGAGGCTTAAATGCAAGATAATCACAGAGGTTAAAAGTATATTAATATAACTGTGTTTGGTTATGCAAAACTGGGGAATCGGTAATAAAGGGATTATCTATCTTTTAAACAATAGAAAATTCTGGTGTAGACTGTTCCTTTAAGTAGGGGGGTGGTGAACACATGACGAGGATATTTAAAGGAGTAGTAACAGCTACAAGAATAATGTATACAAATTTCTGACAAATACCCTCTCATTTTAATCAAAAAGTGCAGGTGATCGCTCAGCACGTAGCGTGCATCATCAGGCAACGCCCGTATCCTAGCAACCAGTAGTAAACAGAAACTACGTGACAGCCTATCACATTACATTCTATGACTAAGTTTAAAAACAATATTACTGAGAACTATATTATTGAGGACATAACCCATAAGAACCCTATACACATTATAAATCAATTATGCATCAAAGGCCCAAAGCCGTAGCGTTTACCCGCAATACTAAAATAACCTACAGCACTAGATTATAAATAGATTCTATCTCACAGAGGGTGTTTTCTAAAACAATCAATTTACATGCATTAAAGCTGACGGCTCACCAGAACTTACTGTCCTACCCTTCCTTAGATCGGCATACATATGCCTAACAAGAGACATAACCAAAACGAGGTCTTGCAGGGCACACTAACTGTACATTCAATATTGCTAATCTCAGCTGACCAGTACCAACAGTTGACATAAAAAGACTCTATTATGCATTATCAGGTCTCACAGCCTTACAATACAACGGTAATAACCAGATACCAGAGAAAAGATAAGCAAAAAGAAAAAGGAAAAGAAAAAGAATGAGAGAAAGAATAGAATAGAAGCAAAAAAAGATAAACAAAAATAAATTAAATAAATTAAATCAACTGAAAATAAAAATAAAAAAAGAAAAACAATACAAAAAGAAAAAAACAAAAAAGGACACCACAATAAATAAAATAAAATAGAATAATAAACACATAAACATAAAATGAGTAAAGTAACAGAACAAAAAACAACAACAACAACAACAAGCAAACATTTACTGGATGGTATGATCCTGGTCATTAGATTCCCATCACAGGACTACAAGAAGCTATGCCACTCAAGCTTTGTGTTTAGCCCTTTAGGGATTATAGTATCCAACTCAAAGGTCCATCTTGTCTCTCTTTGGAGCAGCATCCTATTCCTGTCTCCACCTCTGCTCATCTCTGGTACATGGTCGATGATCATGTAGCGCAGATCTGCCACATTATGCCCTTGCTCTTGAAAATGCCTGGCCATGGGTTGATTCGATTCTCCTTTTTTAATGGCTTGTCTGATGGCACTCCTGTGGTTGGCCATCCTTATCCTCAGGTTGTCACAGGTCTTACCTATATAAAATAGGCTACATGGGCAGTGGAGCATGTAAACAATATAGGGAGTCATGCAGGTCACACTATGTTTATGATAATACTTATTTTATCTTGGGATGATTGAAATAATTTCCCTGCAGACATCCCATTACAAGTAGTGCAGCCACTACATTTTAAAACATCCGGGTTTCAATGACTGCCTATTAAGCCAAATCTCAGAGTAGAGTGTGCGGATCAGTCAACTGTAGATTATCCTTAAGGGATTTCCCCTTCTTGTATCCTATTTGTGGTGCCATCATATCTTTAAAGGGGAGTGTCTCATCACTCTGGAGGATTTCCCAATTTCGTCTCATAATCCCATTAAATTCATTCTTATCTGCAGTATACGTAGTTGTAAATGTTAATCTCTTCTTTGCAGTCATCATTCTCATTAGTTGGTACCCACCGCTTGTATCACCTCAAGTTGCTTTCTTCCTATAACCACGTTCCATGAAGCTTTGTTTCATCTCCCTGAGATGAACATTAGCGTTCTCATCTCGAGTATTATTCCTTTTAACACGTATGAATTGCGATTGGGAAGTCCTTTTTAAGTGCCGGTGGATGCCAACTGGACACTTCAAGTAGCGAATTTCTGTCGGTGGGTTTCTTATACAAAGTTGTTTGTAAAGTATTATTCTCTTTGTATATTTTAAAATCCAGAAACTCAATAGCCTCACAACTCCAGTTCATTTTGAACTTTAAGGATTGATGTAGTTGATTCAATTCTTCAAACCATTCCTGAAGTGCTATAGGACCCCCTCTCCATACAATGAGGAGGTCATCTATATATCTTCTGTAAGCCACTATGCTTGAATTTTTGAAGACATGATCATTACTGTATTCAAACTCATCCATAAAAAGATTTGCATATGATGGGGCCACATTTGAACCCATCGCTGTACCCTTTAACTGCAAATAGTAGGTTTTCTCAAAACGAAAAAAATTCATCTTAAGGCAACATTCTAGAAGGTCAATTATGAACTCACTTGGTGGTCCCACATACGGATGTCTTTGTAGATGTCTCTTGATGGATTAAATTCCTTCTTCATGCGGGATAACTGTATATAAACTTGTAATGTCCAGTGTTACAAGCAAATCCCCATCCTCCACTGGTCCTATGTGGCTTAATAATTTAATAAATTATTTTAATTTAATACAATCTCCTGAGTCCTTTAGATAGCTCGACATTTGTTGCATGATAGGCCTATTCTTTCTCTCATTTTTTATTTTTCTTTTCCTTTTTCTTTTTTCTTTAGTCTTTTTATGTCAACTGTTGGTACTGGTCAGCCGAGATTAGCAATTTTGAATGTACAGTTAGTGTGCCCTGCAAGACCTTGTTTTGGTTATGTTTCTTGTTAGGCATATGTATGCCGATCTAAGGGTAGGACAGTAAGTTCTGGTGAGCCATCAGCTTTAAAGCATGTAAAATTGATTGTTTTAGAAAACACCCTCTGTGAGATAGAATCTATTTGTAATCTAGTGCTGGTAGGTTATATTAGTATTGCGGTGTGAACGCTACGGCTTTGGGCCTTTGATGCATAATTGATTTATAATGTGTAATAGCTGGCAGAATAGGGTTCTTATGGGTTATGTCCTCAATAATATAGTTCTCAGTAATATTGTTTTTAAACTTAGTCATAGAATGTAATGTGATAGGCTGTCACATAGTTTCTGTTTACTACTGGTTGCTAGGATACGGGCACTGCCTGACAATCGCGCGCTACGTGCCTGAGCGACACCTGCACTTGGTGATTAAGGTGAGAGGATATTTAAGGATGTGTGTTATATGGGGTCTGGTTGTCTTGTTTGAAAACGGGGGTAATTACTCTAAAACGTTATGTATAAGGAATAAAAATAATCTCCTTTTTAAATCTGGCGAGTGCCTTCCTCTCTTTGAATATATATATATATATATATATATATATATATATATATACAGTATATATGTAAGAGAAGAAAAACACAGCGCATCCAGATTCAAAGGTACACTTTTTTAATAACAGTTAACACACATCAAATAAAAATGCACTTACAAGAAGGAAGGTATATACATGCCCATCAGTAAAATACTCCAGCAGTCTGTGATATCAAGACTTCACAAACCGGTTGGGATCCCCCACGAAAGCCACCTGCAACTTGATGCGGATATCCTTTAAATAGTAGTTCTTGTCTGTTTTTTCTGGGTAAAGGATCTTATGACAATATACAGTGTAACTGATGTATACATACACCATCACGTAACACAGGAATCACTTTAATTGTCCTCCTGTGTCTACTGTCAAGATTAGTCACACACCACGTTGTTTCACCTAGCCATGCCCCTACGCATTTTGTCAGCGCTTCTGAACAACTTTCTCAAGGGTTGATAGGGTGATAGCGTGCTGTTGTGACGAGCAGTTATTAGAGCAGCCGTTAGACCAACCCCTATTGGAACTTGTCCAATCGAAAGCAGATATTAAAAATGATGTCAAAATATACTAATGAATGTCTGATTATAAGTGTTTGGAAACACAGAGGTATTCACATAATGTACAAGGGCTAGATAATGCCATCAGCATTGGATATACTGTTAACATTAGGACATACGAAAAAACATAATATTAAAACACCTTACAAATTGATTAAACATATTACTATGAAAATGAATACTGCTAAAAACAAACACAAATTAAAAGACAAATTCATTCAAATATGAAGCATTGTCAGGGTGCCAGGAATCAGACTGAAACAAGAAGTGCAAAAATAATCACAACCTTTATTAATAGCAAAAAATAATAAAAAGTCCACAAGTCAAATAACCAAGCCAGGAGTCAAAACCAGAGCTGGTAGTCAGACGAGCCGACCCAGGAGCCAAAGCGAATAGTCAGACGAGCCGGAATCGGGAACAAGGAAAACAGCAGAGTCAGGAACAAGTCAGGGATCAGGAACCAGGAAGGAATGTCAGGCAACCAGGTAATACACAGGAACTCTCACAAACAGGTCTGAGACAACACAAAGGCAAAGCATACTGAACAGAAGCTCTTAAAATAATAAGTGATGACATTACAATTCTGAGACTGCATCCTGTCTCACATGGATGATGCACACCAGTCTGGCCATAAAAGGAAGAACAGGAAATGAGCAGCATCCCCCACAATGCACCATAGTCAGGAAGAGAGGCGAGTAAAATGGCTGCCAGCAGCACATGGCAAACACAACAGGGAGAGGGAGAGAGGACAAAAGGCTTATTGGGGAAATGGGCATGGAAGGCACGTTGGAGGGTGGGAGCATGAATATCAGAGGAGGGAACCCAAGAACGCTCCTCTGGACCATAGCCCCTCCAGTGAACCATAATACTGTACTCGGCCCCTGGACATACGAGAGTCAATAATGCTGCTGACCTCATGCTCCTATGGTTGTCAACAAAGATAGGATGGGGGACGAGGCAACACAGTGGTAACCAATTACAAACCAATGGTTTCCAAGAGGGAGACATGAAAAACATTGGAGATGCACATAGCAGAGGAAGGTCAAGAGCATAGGCCCCTGTCGGAGTATTTGAAAAGGACCAACCTAACAGGGAGCCAATTTATTTGAAGGCACATGAAGGTTCAAATTGTGGGAGGACAGCCAAACTCTCTCACCAACCTGGTAGGAAGGTGCGGGCAGACACCTACGATCAGTCTGGAACTTTTGGCGCATAGATGAAGGAAATCCTGAATCTGCACCCACGTGGAACGGAGTTGCCAGAGATGCTCCTCCAAAGCCAGAATACCCTGAGACATGAATGAATCAGGCAACAAGGATGGTTGAAACCATAATTCACCATGAACGGGGGATAACTTGGAGGAAGCATTAATAGCAATAATATGAGCAAACTCTGCCCAAGGTAACCGTTCAGACCATTATTGTGGTGATCTGAGACATAGCAACGGAGGAACTGTTCCAGAGCTTGATTAGACCGTTCCGCAGCCCCATTGGATTGAGGGTGATATGCCGAGGAGGAAAGCTGGATCCCCATTTGAGCACAAAAGGAATGCCAAAATCTGGAGGCAACTGGCTGCCCCAGTCTGACACTATCTCCTTGGGTAACCCATGTAAATGGAAGACCTCCCAGGCAAAAAATTGAAGCAAACTCCTGAGCAGTAGGCAAGCTTCATCAAGGGAATGCAATGTGACATTTTAGAAAACGGTCAACCACCATAAGGATAACAGTATTGCCATTGGAAACAGGGAGCTTGACAATGAAGTACATGGAAAAATGTGTCCAAGGATGCTCACCATTAGCAATAGGTTGAAGAAGACCCACAGGAAGAAGTCAAGGAGTCTTATTCTGTGCCCAAACAGGAGGCAAAATACACAGCAACATCAGAACGAAGACCTGGCCACCAGAATTGTCGAGTGACAGACAAAATCATTTGGTTCTTGCCTGGGTGACCTGCGGCTTTAGGATAGTGGTAAGTGTGCAAAAGTTTAGTTCGAAGATTCTCAGGAACAAAACACTTACCACTAGGTTTCTCAGGAGGTGCATTGGTTTGTGTAGCCAGGATCTCCTCCCCAAGGGAGAAGTCAAATTAGTACGTATGGTAGCCAAAACATGGTCAGGAGGTATAACAGGAGTAGGTACAGACTCCTCCTTGGACAGAGGTGAAAATTGTCGAGAGAGGGCATCAGCCCTAACATTCTTACTACCAGGCAGGTAGGAGACCACATAATAAACCGAGACAAAAATAGCGCCCATCTGGCCTGATGGGGCGACAAATGTTTTGCTTTGGATAGATAAGTTAAATTCTTGTAGTCAGTAAGAATGAGCACTGGCACGCTAGTACCCTCGAGAAGATGCCTCCATTCCTTAAGTGCCAAAATTATGGCCAGTAATTCCCTGTCGCCAATTTCATAATTGCACTCTGCTGGAGACAATTTCTTAGAGAAGAAACCACACGGATGCAAGGAACCGTCAGGCGTAGGACGTTGAGACAAGAGGGCACCTACTTCAGTCTCAGATGCATAGACCTCAAGAATGAAAGGCAGGACAGGGTTAGGATGAGCCAGAACTGGAGCGGCAGCAAAGGCAGTCTTAAGACTATCAAAGGCCTTAATGGCAGTAGGTGACCAATGGAGTGGATCATTCTCTTTATAGGTCATGTCTGTGATAGGTTTGACCAAGGAAGAAAAGTTTTTAATAAACTTTCTATAGTATTTGGCGAACCCCAAAAAACATTGAATAGACTGAAGACCAACTGGGCGAGGCCACTGCAGAACTGCAGATAACTTGTCAAGATCCATGGAGAACCCTGCAATGTAGATAACATAACCTAGGATGGTTACTTGAGTTTGATGGAACTCACATTTCTCGAGTTTACAAAACAGGCCGTTCTCACGTAGTCTCTGAAGAACCCGTGTAACATCAGAACGATGAGCCTCAAGTGTGGATGAATGTATGAGGATGTCGTCAAAGTACACCACAACACACTGTTGCAACGTATCTCGTAGGACATCATTAATAAATTCCTAAAAAACAGTAGGAGCATTACATAGGCCAAAGGGCATTACAAGATACTCATAATGCCCGCTCATGGTGTTAAATGCTGTTTTCCATTCGTGGCCCTCCTTAATTCTAACGAGATTGTAAGCTCCTCTCAAATCAAGTTTAGTAAAGACCGTAGCTCCCTTGAGGCGGTCAAAGAGTTCCGTAATAAGTGGAATAGGGTAAGCATTCTTAATGGTAAAATGATTAAGACCCCTATAATTGATACATGGTCTTAACTCACCACCCTTTTTCTTCACAAAGAAGAAGCCAGCCCCTGCAGGAGAGCAGGATTTGTGGATGATCCCCCGCGACAGAGCATCAGCAACATAATCCTCCATAGCACAATTCTCTGCAACAGACAGAGGGTACACCCGGCCCCGAGGAGGAATGGCTCCAGGTTGCAGGTCTATGTCACAATCATAAGACCGGTGAGGAGGCAACCTACCGGCACGCACCTTGTCAAACACGTCTAGGAAGTCTCGGTACTCCTCTGGCAATTGAGATCCCGAAGAAGTGCACAAAACTTTAACTGGTTTCCGAAGACAAGTGGAAATACATTGCGGGGACCACGACAAAATTTCGGACCTGCGCCAGTCGAGACTGGGATTGCGCTTTTGGAGCCAGGGATAACCCAGAACAACTGGAAAATGCAGAGAGTTTATCACCTGGAACTGGAGGGTTTCAAAACGGAGAGCCCCAACAGCCATGGACAACGGAGCAGTTTTGTGAGTAACGAGTGCGGGCTGAAGGGGCCTGCCATCAATGGCCTCAATAGCAAGCGGAATGGACTGAGGCAAAACAGGAATGGAGTGCTTTGATACAAAAGCACTGTCAATGAAATAGCCCACAGCAACGAAGTCAACAAGAGCCTGAGTGACTATGGAGGAGTCCACCCAGGAAAGGACAACCGTGACCAAAAGTTTCTCCTTAAGCGATTCTGGGGACGAGGATAAACCACCCAAGATCTGCCCCCGACAGGACCTTAGGTGTGAGTGTTTCCAGGCCGTGTAGGACAAGACTTCAAAAGGTTACCCTGTAACCCACAATAGAGGCAGAGCCCCTCCCTCCACCTAAAGACCTTCTCCGCCGCAGAGAGATGCGTGAATCCCAACTGCTTTGGCTCAGCAGTACCTGGTGACTCGGGACCAGGAGGCATGGGAGGAGAGGGAGGCATGGGTGGGAATGAACATGTAGGAGACAACGGAACAGGAGGCTTTCACAAGCGCTCCTTGAAAGAGGGCCTCTCTCTGAGTCTGATGTCAATTAGGATAAAAAAAGACACCAATGCCTCGGTAAATCTCTGGCAGCAACTTCGTCTTTAATCGCATCAGAGAGCCCATGAGAGAAGGCATCAACAAGGGCTTCATTTTTCCAACCTACCTCTGTAGCAAGCGTACGGAACTCAATAGCATACTGAGCAACAGATCTTGTACTTTGCTGAATGGACATGAGTCGTTTAGCAGCAGAGGAGGAGTGAGCCGGAACATCAAATACCCTTCGAAAGGAGGCCACAAATTCAGGGTAATTTGAAATCACAGGTTAATTAGTCTCCCACAAGTGTTTAGCCCAGGCAAGAGCTGTGTCAGAGAGTAACAAGATGAGAAATCCCACCTTAGCTCTGTCAGAGGGAAACGCCTGAGGTAACATCTCAAAGTAAATGCCCACCTGGTTCAAAAACCCTCTGCACTGAATAGGATCGCCTCCATATCACTGAGGTATAGGTGCAGAACCAGACATGCTCCTGGTAGGCATAGGTGCAGCAGTGGAAACAGGAGCAACCATAACTTGCGGGACACTTTGGTCCAAATGTGCAGTGCGAGTCAGCAGGGTTTGCAGGGCTACTGCAAATTGATCCAAGCTGTGATCCTGTTCATCCATCCTGGAAATTATGGCAGGTAAAGGTGGATTATTAGCACCATCAGGATTCATGGCCTTTGCGTAATGTCAGGGTGCCAGGAATCAGACTGAGACGAGAAGTGCAATTATAATCACACCTTTATTAACAGCAAAAAATAATAAAAAGTCCATAAGTCAAATAACAAGCCAGGAGTCAAAACTAGAGCTGGTAGTGAGACGAGCCAAGTCAGGAGCCAAAGCAAAAAGTCAGATGAGCCGGAATCAGGAACAAGGAAAAGAGCAGAGTCAGGAACAAGCCAGGGATCAGGAACCAGGAAGGACGTCAGGTCGCCAGGTAATACACAGGAACTCTCACAAACAGGTCTGAGACAACGCAAAGGCAAAGCATACTGAACAGAGGCATCACAATTCTGAGACTGCATCCTGTCTCACATCGATGATGCACACCAGTCTGGCCATAAAAGGAAGAGCAGGAAATGAGCAGCATCCCCCACAATGCACCGTAGTCAGGAAGAGAGGTTAGTAAAATGGCTGCCAGCAGCACATGGCAAACACAACAGGGAAAAAATCCTGACAAGCATATAATCAAATCATAACATTTATAGGAATAAATAAAAAGATAACCTGTTCACCGTTAGGAGTAACCAATAATACCCTCATATGTTTAATGCTTGTATATATTAACAAACTCTGCTTCTTTAGTAGGGAAACATCTATGCGCCATTTCCTATAGGAAATATAACAGGTAACAGTAGTTAGATACATAAATATGGGTGAATCATTTAATACCTTAAAACGTGGGATAAACCTATCTATAATAGGTTATAGTATTATGCCAATTCCTGTAAAAATGAACATGTGTCGATTGGGATATTATCTAACTTTGATGGGGGAGTGAGATCTGTGGATACATGTTCCTACTTTGGGAATAGTAAAGAGGGAAAAAACGGATGGTAACTACTATTTAAAAGGTATCCGCATCAAGCTGCAGGTGGCTTTCGTGGGGGACCCCAACCGGTTCATGAGGTCTTGATATCACAGAGTATTTTACTGATGGGCGTGTATATACCTTACTTCTTGTAAGTGCATTTTTTTTGGTGTGTTATTAAAAAGTATACCTTAAATCTGGATGTGCTGTATTTTTCTTCTCTTACATGTTTTGTCCTGGATTGGTTCTTGCTGCCCAGAACTGACGTTCAACAGAGGCTGCAACCAAGTGAAAGAATACACTAGGAGTAAACACGTTATTTGGGATTACTTTTTCCATCACCAGTTGGATTGGGACATTAGTTCTCACTTTGAACTGTCTTACACTAGATAAGTAAGAACTATTTTATTGGTGAACTGTTTTTCTTAGTGTCATTTATCTAATATATTTCATATCTATAACCATTGATTGCATTTATATCATATGGGCCTTACCTGACTATTATTAGCATTGACTTTGTTGTTGGGTATACATAACAGTAATTTTTAATAGAGTTATTTATTTAATTTTTTTATTTATTTTATTATTTTTGTTTGTAGTATAGCAGTATTCAGTCCTGAATAGTAGCGCTCTTTTCTTCTTTTGTCCTATATATATATATATAAAGAAAATTCTCTTCTATGTGAAGAACATTGGAATGTAAAATATTCATAACTACCTTCAGGATTAGTGCTGTAGGTTTTACGTGGTGTTGGATTAGAGCGTGAGCGCACTCCATTGGAGGCTATGGGAAGAATAACTTAACGCCATCTCAATATCAAATTCCAGCTGTTAGTGTGCATCGGGTTTTAATTTCAACTTTTAATACACGTGTTAACCCTCCTGCATTAAAAGATTACTTTCAGCGGTGTATAGCTTGCCATTTGTAATCTGGCACTTAATATGCAATAACTAAATTTTACATTAACAAATAATTTTTGAAGTCATAACAATTGGCAAGAGTAAGACAGGTCTTAACAGGGTATAAAAAGCCATGGGTAAGGGGGGAGTGGCTTAGAGGCGGCCATGATCGGTCGCATTTTATGAAGCTCCTGGGGCTAAACTTCTAATATATAAATAGCATCGAGATGCAACTTTCATCTAACCCTATAATTATCGGATTTCACTTCTACTCATGTTGTGGATCTGAGATTTACCAAGATTTGCACATCAAACTCTCCAGGAGCTGAATTAGCCGATTACTTATGCAGGACACCACCTTATGTCGGAGCTAGCAATCTCTTTCAACATCTACTCAAACTATTCAGACACTGTCCTCCAAGACTGCGCTAAACTTTTGCTTTGTTCTTTTTGAAGGAGTGTGGCCCGGAAAAAGGAGTATTGCACCCGATACCCCACACAGCTTAACTACTCAAATCAGGAGGCGGCCTGTACATTCCCATTTTGCCATCTTCCCAACCCCTCCTCCTGGTGATCAGGGGTTTTACAGGCCTATTTGTTTACTGGACTCAATTAACAAGATGGAGGAATTTCAATTCAAAATTCTAGCCTTGCTGCGAGACATCGATCGCAAGATGGATGTAGGTTTTGCCGGACTCAGAGCTGCCATCAGAGGAGACTACACTGCAGAAGACGAATGTGAACTCCCACCATCTAGGCAGGACACAGCTACAACACCGGAGACTCACCAAACTATGGATCGGATACTGCGATGTAGCTCCGTAGAGCCTAAGAAGTCCGTGGGGCCAGTGGAGGCGAATGACAGCAGAGAAAGTCCAGACACTTACCACCCGCCTACCACACCCACTCAGTTTCTACAACTGCGACACAGGTCGCGCCCTCAGCTATCTACCCTAAGTGCAGAAACAGGTCAGCAACTTTCCTTCTCACCCCCGGTGCCCTGTCTAGGAGATGCGGCCGGCTCCTGGAAGGGATATTGGGGATTTCCTCAAGACCACATCGCAACTAGCCGGTCATCTGAACGGACAATGTGCTTGTCAGCTGCGCCCCCAAGACGGCTCGCTACAATGGTCAACCAAGATTTTTCCACTGCCTCAGTATATTGTATAAATGGAGAATTGGACCTATACCGCAACTGGTCAGATCTAGTTAGAGATGGTATAGGCTAGTCACAATGGCGTCCCAAAGATGTATATTATATCCGCACCTGATCCAGAACTTTTGATAATGTATACATCTCTCCCCTGGACCTGTTGCTAATACCTAGATGCTCTTTATACAATATGAAATCTCAATATAGTCTCTCTTTGCTACATACTGTGTGTATGCCTGTGTCCTGCCCCAGGTAGTGTCAGTTATATTCAGTTATAGACCCATGAGATCACACAGGTATAGGAGACACATATACAGCCTCCCAACACATGTCGCAGATTTAAAGTTCTATTATTCCAGTTACTAACACTAGTTGCTTGCCCTAACAGCAGTTATAATCTCACCTAAAACCAGAGGGCAGTAGGTTAGTATGTTTATATTCATTATTTGTTATATGTAGTATTATTCCCTCATAATCTGCTATCTCTGTATACCTTATATATTCCTCTGTGTTACCACACTTCAATGATCAGGCCAAAAAGTCCATATTCTACCTATTGCTATCTAGTGCCTACTACAGCACAGGCAGTTCCTTCTGACAGGCACCACAAAATGAAAATTTGCTTTGTCAATAGGTTTATGGTGTTTGCATGTGAACAGTTGATAATCTTGTATTTTAAAGAGCGTTAGTACATGCTAGATAATTATTGATTTTAAGTAGTTAGTCTGTGTCACTATTTAGTTTCATCTGCTTAGATACATAATAGCGGCTCTAGATGTCAAACAATTTTTTAACCAGCCGAGCATGTTTTATTTTAACTGCTAACCTGTATTGCCAAGCTAGACACAGACAACTATCCTTCCTAAACACAGCTTAAATACCAGTCAGATTACTGTTATTACTTATACTGCTTAAGTTAGACAGAGTTCTACTTTAAAGCTCCTAGTTTCTAACCTAATTTTACTCTGTATCATCTTGTTATAGCGACTGCATAACATATGAAACCAGTACTTAACTACTGTCTGTTTGTTTGTTTAATATTTACCTCCCTAGAGATTTGATCAATGTTGAATATGCATATTGCCCCTTACTTATAAGTCTCTACAAATTCACCATAGATGAGATTAGGGAATATTTAGCTATCTACCAGCAAGTTTAACCTCTCCTGTTCCTTATGCTCCAAACACATGTCCAGAGTACCTACCAGGTTTATCATTTCCCTCTTTTAACCAGCTACATCTAATGTGGAGAGACCTAATATGGCGCCTCCTCCCCTCTCCCTCCCTCCCCCCCTTCCCTGGGTCCTATACCCATTTTTCTTTAATCCAAGCGGCTCTTGTCCGCTGCAATCATTTTCCTCTCTCATCATATTCTTGTTAGTTATATCCCTCCACCAACATAGATATTTTGTATAATCCAATAGTCCCAGTCTGCTATTCGATAAATACTTTCCTCACCACAAGTGGACATATACATCTGTTAATATATATTATCACTCTATATCCAATCCAGTTCACAGGGAGTGGTCCTTTTGGCCTATCCCTTCTTGAAATAGGGATATAACTTGGTCAACTTATATCTATAACTCCTTTTATACCACTAAAATGAGACCCTATATTCACTCCTGAGCAATTCTACTTCTATACGCACCAGCTAATGAAGTTCTATGTGTGTGTTCAATACAAGATAATCACTATTATACCATTGTCTAAGACTAATTGTTTACCTTTTATTTTTGTAATTTTCGCATACCCATGTAGAGTTGTATTACTTTGTTTTTGTTTGTTTGTCTCAATAAAAAAAATATTTAAAAAAAAAAAAAAAAGCCATGGGTAAAACAACCCTCATCTATACACTGCCCTTGTTGTCATCATGCGCTAACAATAAGTTAGCAATACGTTTCCTTACGCTGATACCTTAATGATATAAAAACTGTTTTAGTGCTATATTTTGGCCAACACATGTATGCTGACCTGATCCATGTAATGGCAAACTCTGCCTGCTGCTGGAGACTATATTGTTCTTCTATTGCAGTTGAACAATCTGGTGTGGGATTTGATTCTGGAGGGGTTATGAAACAGAGATTAAAGGACCATTGAATACAGTAGAATTGATAATCAATAAGTGCATAATAAAAATACACAAAAACAAGTAACATATAAGTGTCGTCCATACAAAATAATTACAGCATAGCATAAAAAAATAATACAATCAAAACCTATGAGAATCTTTACCAAGAACAAAAGCTATGGCTCTACAAACTATTTCAGTTCTCAATGAGAAGAATGTGTAAATAATAACAATAAGTGGCTAGCTAGGGAAAGCTAGGAGCCAGAGACATGGGGTATGGGTTTATTTCTCTTATTCTAATTTCCAGTATTAAGTTAGAGGGAGCTATAATTTGAGATAAGCAGGTAGAAATCAAAGTGGAGATTATGCCTTAATATGATAAAGAGTAAGGGGTTGTACTAAGTAAAATGGAACCTCATTTTAAATCATATTATATAATTAGTGTTCTCCACATTAACAAGGAGGTGTACTCTTAAATCTTATAATGAGGACATGTGGGGAGTTGGGATATGGCCTGGCCACTCTTAAGCCAGAATACTTAAGTGGGGAGGGGATTCAGCGGGCAGAAGATGCTTGATATAGAGGGGAAAGGGGGGCGGAACAATTTAGAATAAGACCACAGAGTTGTGTATGTCGTGAACAGGAAGGAGAATGATATGACTAAAGGGATGGTTGTTTCTAGGATTAAGGGACCATTGTTTCTTAATGCTAAGGTGCCTGAGACATGTCAGGCAGACAGAAGAGTGGGTGCGAGAGAAACTTCTTCTAGGCTCTAAAGAGGGGCCTATCCTGGTAATTGTAGAACATTTGAGAGTAATTTAGTGACTAACTACTATACGAACAAGGTATAACACATGGGTGACACCTACAACATTCACTGTGTACCTATAAGTAAAAAGTGTTGCTAACAAGATGAATAGCTCATGATCTAGGTGGGATAGTAAAATAGTGATAAATATGATAAAAATATAATAGACGCTAACTTCATGACCTTAGCAATGAACATAAGGTTACAAGATGTTGTCAGAGTGAGATATTATAGCAAATAAATAATGGGACAATGCTTTAAATTAGAGAATAATATAAAACAGTAATAACTTGCAAGGTAAGTATATGTTATGACTAAAAAAATGTTTTAACGAGTAATCACAGCCTATAGTAAACTGCATCATTACCAGGTATATAACTGGAAAGTCAATGACAGGTACAAGGGCATATAAGATATAAGATAACAGGCAAATAACTAAAAATACTTGTGAATCTTAAAATGTGGAATGATTTAGGATGAAGAGGGTGTCCTATAAAATCCTGTACTGATGTAGATAGAAAAACACCTGGATGGTAGCTATGTGTGTACTATGTGTTTAGTAGCAGAGAGCCATTAAAAGGTGGAACTATGATATCACATAGCAGCCCCATAAAGCAAGATATCTGTAGACTAGGTATGGTTATATGAATGACTGACTCTTAGTAAAGAGCCCGTGCTATAAGGCATTTATAACTATTAACAAGTGTGTGTTATAATTATCATGACCTTAATGAGTTAGCCTAATGAGAACCCTATTGTAGATTCTGCAGAGGTGTAAGAATCTTATGGAAACAGTACTGTAGTTACCTATATTGTAAACCTCCTCACAGTGTAGAAAGCGCTTCACTTACTTATATATGTTACTCTAGAGAGTAGTGGTAAAGACTTAGGGTATCTAGTACTTATTCTCAATGTTGAATGCAGGATATGCAGGTTACATCCAATGTTAATTTAGTAAGATAGCATAATGCACATATACCACAGGTAGGTATTAGCCTTAGTATGTATAGAGAGTAACCCAACTGAGATAGATAGTACTGCTGATTGGTTTAGCACCCAGGGAGCAGTGTAATTCAAGATAGGGCTTTGTAGCTACGTGACTTTCTGAAAGCTGAGTAACATTTAGGAAAAACAATTTATGAGCATTACATACAGCACTTTAAAAATACAGCAGGCTGGTGGGAGGCGTGATAAAGTGCAACACATAGATGGGAAGTGCTAAAGGAAAAATATACTGGTGCAAATGTCCTCTATAAAATTTGAGTAAAAAAGTCAGTTCCCTTGTGGGTAACATGAAGTACTCAGGAATATTATAACAACCAAGTTACATTTAATGAATAACATCCTGATAGCAATAGTCCCAAACCATGGCCCTTCATCATAAAAATGTATATGGGAGAGTGTATTATATAATCTTGTTTCAGGATTTCTCTATATAAACCATGTGCCGGATCAGGCTTGCTGTTCAGCTATAAAATATAGTAGTGCCTCTAGAAGTCTATAAAGCTCTAAATAAAGTAGAATACACTGGTGCTCAACTAATAACTATATAATAACGTTGCATGTAACCAAACTAAATGTAAACAATGAATACACTGCACATCTTATGAGTTAGGGCGTAAAATACTGCAGTAATACTATGCTTTACATAATAATAAGAAAATGCAGTCTGTTTCATGCTGGGAGTGTATGAAATGCATTTTTAAAGTCCTGCAGTATCCATAAAGGGAGTCTCTGAGTCATCATACTCAAGCCAGTTATACCCTGATTGCAGAGGGGTACTCCGTGACACACAGGCAATAATGAAGGATGTTGGAGTCAGTGACAATTGCCATATCTGTAGCGATCAAACTGTGACGTCGTCATAAATGAAAGTAATAATCCCTGACAAGAATATGGCTGATAAAATGGCTCATTTGGAAAATCGCTAGCCAACATCTTTTCTCAGACAGAGGAGAGAGAACATATGTTGTCTATGTCTACACTGTCTTTCCTGCATAATGCCAAGGGGGAAGGTTGCAGAGAAGATGACTAGGGTTGCCATAAGCGGGTTAGTGGCGTCTCCTACCTCCCTCTCTAACACATGGCTTAATCTGGTGATTCCTGTGGCAGTGCTTGAGTTGTCGACAAGGGTGAGATGTAGACTCAGAGCTGATCCGTCAACCATGCAGGTATGTTTTGTAGCTGCCGGAATCTGCGCCTCTCCTCTAAAGCTGGTTACTTTGATAACACTGGCCACATTTCTGGGTGTGTAGTTGGGTGATGAAGTCTCCCTCGGGTATGTCCCATACACCGGAGTGTTCTCTTGGAGCTGGACTGTGGTATCATAATGAGATAATAAAGCCATTGGTATGCCATCCCATGTGCGTGAGATGCCAGAGCGTGATGTCTCCTCCGTTCCTATTCCAGCTGGTTTAGTCAGCTCAAGACAGCAGTCCGACACTCTCCCCAACTGGCTATGCTTAGAGCTCTGGGTTAGCTCGTCAGATGGGATCTCTGCATTTTCCGGAGGCTTGGGTGTAGGTGTAATGTAGACCCTGTTACGTTGTACAGATTCAGTGCACTTGTCTGAATTTTCCATCGGCGGCATGAGGGCAGATAATATTAATATTAGGTCTCCTTTCAGGTTCTGATAGTGCCTTTCCAATAGTCTCTGGGTGTGTTGTTCCCATGAATTTAGTGTTTCCATGTCGGTAGAGCCCTATGGGTATAGGTAGCTTCTGGTGACTCCATGTGGCGTAGTTTAAAGGTAGAAAGCAGCTATATCTTCCCAGAATGACACCTCTCCGGTCTCTTTAGGAGTAATAAGGATGATATTTGGCTTCTAATATAAGGTGGTAGTCATTAAAGCTCTTAATATATAGGTTAAGCCATAGAATTGAATTTAAGAGCCCGGAGCTCCATAAAAACATGTCTGACTGCCTCTGTAGTTAGCTCCACCTCCATTTTTAAAATTTACTTCAACTTGCCAACCTCCTGTATCAGGTGACAGCCATCCGCCAATCACATACTCCTACATGTTTGCACTGTAAACTCTTGCACATGCTTAATAGTAGCTGTTGTCTCAGAAAGTGTGCATATAAAAAAACTGGGCACAATTTGATAATGGAAGTAAATTAGAAAGTCTATTGAAATTGCATGCTATGCCTAAATCATTGAAGGTCAATGTTGTCTTTAGTGTCCCTTTTATTGTAAGTAGATTGTAATTGATGATAGTTAATTATGGTGCTGGTAATAATGTTACTGTTTAGATGCAATGAGACTTTTGGATAATGAGGAGATATTTGCAGTGAACAAAGTATGATTCTGTTCCAGTGGAGTGTATTCTAGTATCAAGCAGGAAAATGTAACCTTCACTGTGCTTTGTACAGAACACAGGTAGTATTAGTGGTTATTTGTAGAAATGGCTTTTTGTTCTAAAATACTGATTTTTATTTTCATTGACACTGCAGATTCAGACAGTCCAAAAATGTAGCTCTTGTGTCAGATGGGTCTATACATAAGTCTTTAATAGTGCAAGAGATGGATTAGAACAGTTACTTTATTTGTTTTGGGTTCTGTGCCAAACCAAAATAAAAAGTGACATTTGAGCTTTTGTAAACTAAGCATGGATTCAAAAAATTATATATTGACCTGATAATTTTATAAATTATTTTTTTCTATTTATTAATTTAATTATTACAGATTAAATAATACAGTTCTTGTCACAACCTATAAGATTATACGAACATTTAAAGACTTGCAATAATCCTATAAAACGCTTGTACTGTATCATCCAAAAGTAAGAAACAATTTTGAACTTACTGAGGCAGATCAGTTAGCTAAGCTAAAGTGGAAGATGACAAAGTGACCATTATAGGTCTCCAATGGGCTGTGCTGGTAGTTTATCTGATAACTATTTAAAAGTCAACTATTTTTCAAGTCAGAAGAAGTTCTTATTCCAACAAACAAAAGATAGGAAATAACTTGAACTATATTGTCACTTTTAAAACTAAAATGTGTGCTAAGCTAACATTACTGTAGTCATTTAAAAAAATAAAAAATACATCTATTCTATAACACCTCAAATTTTATTTTATCAAAGATTTTCTTAAATGTATTATATATATATATAATAATAATTCATGAATTCAGCCAGCACAAAGCTTCCATTAAAAAGTCCAAGTTTATTTAACAAATTAAAACGATATGGCTGCTAAGGTTGCAGCTCACAAACATAGCACACGGTAGAAATCTTACATGTTAAAACACCTGTGTTAAAAAATAAATACCCTGTGCTACATCCTCATTGGTTAATCACTGAACCAGTGCAAAAGCTATCTGGGATTCCTTCATTTAACCATTTATTGTCTTATCCTTGCCTTATACCTAAATATGTATTATTTAACTATTAGGTGGCTATCATACTGGTAAGATAAGTATTGATCCCAGGTAGATAAACAATAATATACGTGTTGTCACTGGTCACAGTCTCCACTGAGAGCCTGGAAGGAGGGAAATGTTTAATGTTTAAAATGTTTAAAGACTGTTAACTCCATATCCACGACTTGGCAAAGTACCTTTCTATATGCATAAATTATTTTATCCTTTCCTTACATGAGTCTATAAGCTAATGAACATCTAACCTGAATTAAGCTCACAATTGTTGAAAGTAGCACTTTTAGGTACTGTATACATACTTAGGATATGGTAATAAGTACTGATAATGAGAAATGCTATGATATAGGGTGATATCCTTAAAAGTGGATAGTCGCTCCACAGAGTTGCAATTCCCATATTACATTTCCTGATACCCTAATACTAAGGTCATGGGCTTTCACAAAAAACAATAATGTAGCTTAACTTCTAATAATTCCACTGTACTATCAAAATTTTGTTGCTAAATATAAGATAGTATACTAGTTAGGTTTAAGCACTTTTGATTGTCCCTGCACCTTAATGGTAATTTTATGATACATATATCATCCCTTTCCGCTATCATGAGAGTTGTAGAACTGTAAGGCACTTTCATACCCTATAATTGGGACTTGAACTATGCCTAAGAACAAACTGCTAACTGTAACTATAAACTGCAGGTATAAGCTGTAAGTATAAAGGGAGACTATGGCCTAGATTTAGAGTTTTTCGTTAGCCGCCAAAAGCAGCGTTAAGGGGTCCTAATGCTGCTTTTTACCGCCCGCTGGTATTTAGAGTCAGGCAGGAAAGGGTCTAACTCTCACTTCCTTACCGCGATTCCAGGCTACCGCAGATCCCCTTACGCCAATTGCGTATCCTATCTTTTCTATGGGATCTGTCTAACGCCGGTATTTGGAGTCTTGGAAGAAGTGAGCGGTAGACCCTCTACCGACAAGACTCCTACCGACAAAAAAAGTCAGTAGTTAAGAGCTTTATGGGCTAAGCGGGAATATAAAGCTCCTAACTACTGTGATACAAAGTACACTAACACCCATAAACTACCTATGTACCCCTAAACCGAGGCCCCCCCACATCGCCGCCACTATAATAAAAATTTTTAACCCCTAATCTACCGACCAGACACCACCGCCACCTACATTATACCTATGAACCCCTAATCTGCTGCCCCTAACATCGCAGACACCTATATTATATTTATTAACCCCTAATCTCCCCCCCCCAACATAGCAGATACCTAACTACAATTATTAACCCCTAATCTGCCGACCGGACCTCACCGCCACTATAATAAATGTATTAACCCCTAAACCACCACACTCCCGCCTCGCAAACACTATAATAAATTTTATTAACCCCTAATCTGCCCTCCCTAACATCGCCGCCACCTACCTACAATTATTAACCCCTAATCTCCCGCCCGCACCGTCGCCACTTCTATAATAAAATTATTAACCCCTAAACCTAACTCTAACTCTAAAACCCCCCTAATATAAATATAATTTTAATTAAAGGAAATAATATTCCTATAATTAAATAAATTATTCCTATTTAAAACTAAATACTTACCTATAAAATAAACCCTAATATAGCTACAATATAACTAATAGTTACATTGTATCTATTTTAGGATTTATATTTATTTTACAGGCAACTTTGTATTTATTTTAACTATTTACAATAGCTATTAAATAGTTATTAACTATTTAATAGCTACCTAGTTAAAATAATAACAAAATTACATGTAAAATAAATCCTAACCTAAGTTACAATTAAACCTAACACTACACTATCATTAAATTAATAAAATAAATTACCTACAATTAGCTAAACTAAAATACAATTAAATAAACTAATCTTTAATACAAAAAAAACAAACTAAATTACAAAAAAAAAAAAAATATTACAAGAATTTTAATCTAATTACACCTAATCTAAGCCCCCTAATAAAATAAAAAAGCCCCGCAAAATAAAAAAATTCCCTACCCTATTCTAAATTACAAAAGTAATCAGCTCTATTACCAGCCCTTAAAAGGGCTTTTTGCAGGGCATTGCCCCAAAGTAATCAGCTCTTTTACCTGTAAAAGAAAATACAATACCCCCCCAACATTTCAACCCACCACCCACATACCCCTATTCTAAACCACCCAAACCCCCCATAATAAAAAACCCTGAAGATCTCCCTACCTTGAGTCGTCTTCACTCAGCCGAGCCGAAGTCTTCATCCAATCCGGGCGATGTTGTCCTCCATCCAGTAGAAGTCTTCATCCAAGCGGCAAAGAAGAGGTTCTCCATCCGGGCGAAGTCTTGATCCAAATGGCAAAGAAGAGGTCTTCCATCTGGGTGATGTCTTCTTCCAAGTGGCATCTTCTATCTTCTGTCTTCCGGATCCATCTTCACCCCGCCAACACGGAACATCCTCCTTCCCCGACGGACTAACGACGAATGAAGGTTCCTTTAAGGGACGTCATCCAAGATGGCGCCCCACAAATTCTGATTGGCTGATAGGATTCTATCAGCCAATCGGAATTAAGGTAGGAAAAATCTGATTGGCTGATTCAATGATTGGAACAGCCAATAGAATGTGAGCTCAATCTGATTGGCTGATTGGATCAGCCAAACGGATTGAACTTCAATCTGATTGGCTGATTGAATCAGCCAATCAGATTTTTCCTACCTTAATTCCGATTTGCTGATAGAATCCTATCAGCCAATCGGAATTCGAGGGACGCCATCTTTAATGACGTCCCTTAAAGGAACCTTCATTCATCATTAGTCCGTCGGGGAAGGAGGATGTTCTGCGCCGGCGGGATGAAGATGGATCCGGAAGACAGAAGATAGAAGGGTTAATACATTTAGGGGTTAATACATTTATTATAGTGGCGGCGAGGTCCGGTCAGCAGATTAGGGGTTAATAAGTGTAGTTAGGTAGCAGCAACGTTGGGGTGGGGCAGATTAAGGGGTAATAAATATAATATAGGTGTTGGCGGTGTTAGGGGCAGCAGATTAGGGGTTCATAGCTATAATGTAGGTTGCGGCGGTGTCCGGAGCGGCAGATTAGGGGTTAATAATATAATGTAGGTGTCAGCGATAGTGGGGGAGGCAGATTAGGGGTTAATAACTGTAAGGTTAGGGGTGTTTAGACTCGGGGTTCATGTTAGGGTGTTAGGTGCAGACTTAGAGAATGTTTCACCATAGGAAACAATGGGGCTGCGTTAGGAGCTGAACGCTGCTTTTTTGCAGGTGTTAGTTTTTTTTCCAGCCCAAACTGCCCCATTGTTTCCTATGGGGATATCGTGCACAAGCACGTTTTTCCAGCTTACCACTACTGTAAGCAATGCTGGTATTGATGGTTTAAGTGGAGCTAAATTATGGTCAACGCACCCTTTTCTGAGCCTAACGCAGCCACTCAGACAACTCTAAATACCAGCGTTGTTTGAACTGTGCGCTGGGGAAAAAAGCAGCGTTAGCTATGCAGGTTTTTACCAAAAAAACTCTAAATCTAGGCATATGTTTGATGTCAATCCATTTATTCCCAGAAATTGATACTATCATAAATTGAATTGTAACCCTTTGGAACCCTGGTATCCAGGGTAAAGATCCAAAAGGCCTCCCTTTTTAGTAACAGTTTGTTTAAATCTCCCCCTCTTTTGGGTTTCATGATGCATTCCAGAATCATCCATTTGAATGTCAAATTAGAACAATTGTGTTCACTGATGAAGTGCTTTGCCAGTTCAAACTTAGCCTCAGACCTTTTAATGTCCGACAAATATTGTCGTATTCGCTCCCTGGCTTCTCTTGAGGTGCAGCCAATATATTGTTTGCCTGTGTATGTGCACCATGCATATATATTACGATTTTTTTTTTTTTTTTTTTAATTTTTATTGAGGTTGTGCGAAAACAATACAACTTATAAGAAACGACATATCATGAAAGCAAACATACATATTACATTTCAAAATGTCGACTTCCATATATACAGAAGGATAGAATTCCCAACATGAATGAATCTTATGGAAAAAACTGGAACCTCTTTTTCTCTATTTTACAGAAACTAGAACTAGCAGTTTGAATGGTCGCATTTGGGTGTGTAAGCTTAGAGTAGTTTAGCAGTTGGTATATTGAATGATAGCTAAAGCAAAAATATCTTTCTGCTATATAGATAGCGTGATAAAATATATAGGTAGAATTATGCTAGAACCCGAGCAATCCTGCTGCACTAAATATGATAAACAAGGTCAACATTACACAGAACCACAAGGATTATTAATAAAAAACAATAATTAGGTTGCGGCATAGGCAAGACAAGCCGCGTACTTAGCCCTCCTAAATTAGGAGGTGCATTATGGGGGGGGGGGGGCGGGAGGTGGCAAATTGAATGTTTGAATGTAGAGTACCAGCTATACACAGGTATGGTAAACCTCCACAATATCAATATATTATGTTAGTTAAGGAACTATTTGTGTAGAGCTAATATATGTGAAGTAAGAGATATCAAGCATATACTATGTGTTGGCAGCCAAAAATCCAATGTTTGCTATGGGGACATCAATTAAATGCTAGGATTATGCCTGTATAGTAAACCCCCTCAAAACACTTAATACGGTAAAAATTATCCATCTGGTAATGAATTTGTACATGGGGGGTTCAACACAATAATATTTCCTGGATCACAGCCAGTAAACAGTGTAGAGGGAAATACATTATTTAAAGGTAGATATGTATAGTTGCATTTTTCTAGATCTCAGCCAGTAAACAGTGCAGAAGGAAATACAATATTTAAGGGTGGCTATGTATAATTGCAGAAGTGAATTGGTAAGGGAGAGCTGTGGTATAGCACCTTCAGCAGATAAACCATGCCTTAGTAAATTTAATATGTATATGTGAGGGGGAAAGGATGATATTATCATAAACAAACCTGATAAGATGAGCAAGACATACATTATGTGAGGGTAAAAAGCTTGTTTCCCACAGATATGCTGGACGTCAATATTGCTTGGATGAATGAAACATCAGATCCCCTTATTCTGGCTATCTTGACTGTAGTTCAACTCAGGGATCAGTATCAAATAGAGGAAAGGAAATAGGTCTGCCACAGGGCATGGGCCCTATACCCTGCAGCATTAGACATAAAGTGCCAACAAACAATTGAGTGTGATATATCCTCTCTAATATAATACTCCCAATATCCAGCAAATGCATAACCATCTCAATCCAACACTATTCCGTCTATACAGAGACCCTATTAATATCTACATATATACATATTTGTGCAGATATACTATTGGGGTATCTTAAAAGATCTAGGGGATAAC
Source organism: Bombina bombina (assembly GCF_027579735.1). Lineage (NCBI taxonomy): Eukaryota > Metazoa > Chordata > Amphibia > Anura > Bombinatoridae > Bombina > Bombina bombina. The sequence goes on from NC_069505.1 coordinate 150,827,691, forward strand.
CCTATGAAATTGTGCTGCAATAACAGACTCAGGGAGTTAGGGTTAGAATAATAAATCAAATACAGTAAAAAAAGAGCGGAAGAAAAACAAGCTCAGCTAACATGTAAACGGATGTTAAACTATTCTATGAGCATTATACTCCAACAACAATGTCAGTCTTATAACATCATATATGTTATAACTTAAAAGTTCGACAAAGGTTCTGGATCTAACCCTTTTCATAGTAAGTCCAATTCGCTAATAGGCTCTCTGTTGTTCTCACACGCTGATTGTGTACGTCCGTCTTCCGCAGCTGCACTGCAAACTCCAGGGAGAGTTCCTTGACCGATAACTGAGAGGCTATAGTCAGCAAGTCCCAATTGGTGAGCCGATGGAAGGGTTCTCTGCTGTGAGAGAGATCTGGTGTATTTAGGGCGTCAGCCATGCCCTGCTCTAGCGGTTTCCCATAGAGGTGGATGGGTTGTCTGTCTCGGGAAGGTAGATAGTAGCGCGCCACCCTTGATGGCTCCAGAGTGTTACCCTCTAGATTTAGTGTTGGCCTTATTATTTCATGGGATACTGCCTCCTGTTTATGGACAGCAAACTCGATAGACATCTCGGCTGGAGCCAAATCTGTGTTCACCGGGTCTTGAGCAGGAGAGTAAAGTGCTCCCTCCACAGATTCCCATAGTCGCATATGGTGTGTGTTTAGTAATTCCGTCAGGGCTGCAATAAATGTGAGCGGCTCCATCTTCCAACAAATACTCGTCACCCTTGAAAATTAGGATTGCAGCTTCCTTATCTCAAAATTCCAAGATGGCCGCACGTCAAGTATACAGTGTGGAAGATGCAAACTTTATAAGATAGCTCCGTGTCCTTTAAGTTCTTCTTTTTCTCCTCAAAACTTCAAAAATGTGCCCCGATAATTTTAGCAATTACTTTGTAAGATTTTGGGCAGCACTGAGCGGTCTAAAATGTAGTTATTTATTCTCTGTGAGCAGAGCTCTGTTCATGTGCGACCGCTCAGATGCCCGGCTAGCTCCGCCCCCCCTATATTACGAATTTTGACCTACAATTTACGCAGCTCTTTATTTGGTGTTCTTTATAGTTGTGTGTGATCTAAACTTGTCACCTCTTTGGATGAAACCACAGGGGATGCATGGACCATAGCCACATCTAAACATTCCCCTGGAGGTCAACCACGCACTACCTTTTCTATTTTGCGGTAAGTCACTGGGTGACAAGATGTTCCCTAGTGTCACCCCCTTTCTGTAGGAAAACCTGCACTCTTTGTCCATTACTTTCATCAGACCTTCATCTGCTGTCAGTAGTGGAAGATGTTTTTTAATAACCCTGCAAGCTTCCTGATAGTCAGACGAATATTGTGTCACAAAAGTCACCTTATTTGTATCATCGGGAGACTTAGCTTTCTCTTCCCTGAAAGTGTCTTTAAGTAAAGACTTCCTCTCCAACTCATCCACTTGTCTTTTCATCTTTTTGGCCGTTTGCTCTTTCATAGATTCTACTTGTAAGTGCTTGACTGTGTGTTTTGTACTCCTTCGTATTTGAACAGTTTCTTTTTATACTAACATATTGACCCTTAGTTATTGATTTTTGTACACTCGGTGGATGGTTGCTTCTGCCATGTAGTAAGGTATTCCCCGAAATCGGTTTTCGGTAATTAGAGGTATCTACCCTACGTGTTCTATTATTGGCACTTAGTTTTAGATCTAGATAACAGACTGTCGTTTCATTAAATTCACTGGTAAACTTGAGACCCCAGATGTTCTGATTTAAATTGTCTACAAATGCTTTTGCCTCTTGTTTTTCTCCTTCCCAAATGAAGATCAAATCATCTATGAATCTGTAATAGGTTTTGATGTTATTAGAAAAGATGTTATTTTCGCTGTAAATGTTTGACAATTCCCACCAGCCTATCGTGAGGTTAGCCAGTGAAGGGGCAAACTTAGCCCCCATGGCTGGGTACCTTTTTAGCTGGAGGTAATAATTACCATCAAATTTCAAATTATTATGTTTCAAAAGGAAATTGGTTACCTCAAATATGTAATTTATGAAAGCTGTTTGTATATATTGTGTCTCTCTCTAGGAAGAACTTTATAGCTTCTCAACCCCATGTCATGGGGTATAGAGGAATAAAGAGATACAACAACCACTGTCAACCAATGAATTGAGATTCCCAAGTAGTCCTTTCTAAAATCTGGAGTAGATGTTTTGTGTCTCTCAGATAGCTACTGAGTTTAAGGACAAGCGGTTGTAAGAGACTATCCAGCCACTCTGAGCAATGCTCACATAATGGACCCATATCCCTGATACTATCAGGCACCCCTTCACATCAATGGTTGACTTGTGTACTTTTGGGGGAGTATAGTGAAATGGAATGATAGGCTCTTTAACTAGAAGGTTTTCATATGTCTCTTAGGCGATTTTCAGCCAACTTCTCTTCATGAGTGAGGTTTGGGTGGGTTTTATGGGTGTTGCTAGCTAAATCTATAAGTCTGCCTCTACTCTTTTATGGAAAGTCAAGAGGAAATCACCCGTAGATTGTACCAGGTAGAATATAGACCTTGGCTTTGTAACCATAATGTCTATTAACATCCGGAATCTGTGAAGTTACTCTCTAGTTCAAGGCTTATTAAAATTATGTAATCCTGCTGTTCCTAAAAAGTCCGTCTGTATTAGGTCATTGCAGATGTTATCTACATCTCTGTACAGTGTATGTACTGCTTTCTGTAGAGGGATGATCAAGAGTGTTGAAATGTTTCTTTAAAGTCAGGTCACAAATCAGTCTGTTAACATCCATTAATGTCTGGAACAGGTTGCATCTATTTGTCGGTACAAAACTTAAGCCATAATCTAGAACATTAAGTTCAATATCACTTAGTTGATATCTGTCAAATTAATCACATTCTTTCCGTATTGTTTCTTTTCTTAATGGTATTTGGTTTGTTTCTTGTTTTGCTATCAGGTAGTAACCTGAGTTGTTTGTCCTGCCTCTCATTTGTACCTCTTGTTGTGCCTCTTCCCTCCCTCCTCTTCCTCCTCTTATGGAGGGATTCATTGGGGTATGCTGAAAAACCTGTTCAAGTTCTCTATGATCTCTAAGATCCGGAGTCAGGATGTTATGCTCACTAACCTCTGGGACTGTTGTTTGTCTCACTTGTGTTGGTGGTACTGTATTACTTATCTTCTACCTCACCAAACCTGAGAGTCCTCTGACCTGGGCTCCTTTTGAGTTTTTAGTATAGATCTGGGGGCTATATTCTTATAGACATTACCTCTGTCGCTATCTGAATATTCATTGTCAGAGTTGCTAGTACCTCCTGACTCTTTGTCCCCAGTATTAGACTGCAAATCTCCTTTACCCTGATATCTCCTTCTATATCTGTCCCGTGACCTGTGTCTAGATGTCCTTTGCAAGTATATACTCTGTCCTGGGAGTAGTCCTGTTGGTCCCTCATAAATTTGTTGTGCTTCATCTCTATTAATTCTTTTTGAGAGTAGCTATGGTATCCTTTAAGATACTGTCATATTCTTTGTATTTTGTTTCTGTGGTATGAGTATCTAGGCTGCCTGTAATTTCGCTATTTCTTCCCTGACCTTTAAAAGCTTTATGTCTTTATATTCTATTATCAAATGCATCTGCTTAAAGGAGCACTCTGACAAGTTATTATTCCATCTCTCTATGAATGTTGTGTCTTCCATGGTAAAAGTCGGGAATTTCTTAATCCTCAAGCCACATGTTTGTATTTGTAAATGCGATCTTAGCTATAACGTCATGACGTCATCATCTCTGTATCTGCGTGTTTCGTCATGACCAATCATACTCCTGTTAGTAACCATGGTAGCCTGTACACAAAGCTCAGTCACCATACAAATTAACCCGGTTCACAATAATTGGCGATCTAGCTGTAACGTCATGATGTCATCACCCTCCATATCTGCGTGTTTCGTCATGACCAATCATACCCTTAGTTAGTAACCATGGAAGCCTGTATACAAATCTGGATTGGATGAGACTCTTAAGCGCTTGTGCTTAATTACCCAATAAGGAAAGTAGTCTTACCTATGTAGTTGGATTCAATGAGATCTATTTATTTTTAGAATTATAAATACATACAATAAAATTTAAACAATAGAAATTGATTCTTAAAACAAATCTAACTGGTTGGCCAACCATACAGTGTGAATAAAATGGTATAATATGTTTTCCAATCCCTGTTACTTAGTGTATTATACAAACATATCGGTATATTTGAATTATTGAATTTTGCAGATATTTTTTATGGATTTCATATAGTGGACTTGTGAAGAAGTATGGTATCCACAAAGAATATTCGCAATATTAATTCTTAATTACCATATTTACCATATTCGTTGTTTAAAGCTGAACATACATAATTAAAATAGCGTCAATGGTATCAACATTAGTAACAAATAATAAAAGTGAAACAAAAATAAAGTAAAAATTGTATAATAAGTTATGAAAGATAAAGTCTTTCTGCCGTGATCGTGTAGAGTAATTGTTAATTGCTTTTTTGTTAAAAGCGCTGTTGTTAAGTCCTCCGTGGGGATAGTATGTGTGGGCGTGCTGCAACACGTTTTTGTCTAATTGCTATATATGTTGCGATTATAAGTCACTGTTAAGTAGTTTTGGTTATCTGTCCTTCACATTAACTTCCTTAGTTGGGTGTAGGTATAATAAATCTTACCCGTTGTTTCTTTTGGGATACTTTATTTCTGGTCTAGTTTCTTTTTATACCAATTCAATCTTTACTGTGATAAATGTGGATCGGAAGCCGGGATAGCCGCTGCCGGTGTTGTAGTGGTTTCAGTATATCGCGTTGGTTTTAGGTAAGGTATTTCAGTTGTTCTTGGCGGTCCTTTAAAAGGAGGACTAGGTGCTTTGAAGGTTGTTCTTGAACGCTTCAGAATATCTTTCAAGCGTATTTGTTGGTCCGTGGTTTGATGTAGTCTTGGCGGTCCACTTCGAAAATGGACTATGAAAAAGTTTAGTGTAGCAAGGAGTAGGCAATGCGTTTCAGCTGATTAATACAGCCTTTATCAAGCATGCTGAAATGCGTTGCCTACTCCTTGCTACACTAAACATTTTCATAGTCCACTTTTGAAGTGGACCGCGAAGACTACATCAAACCACGGACCAACAAATACACTTGAAAGATATTCTGAAGCATTCAAGAACAACCTTCAAAGCACCTAGTCCTCCTTTTAAAGGACCGCCAAGGAACAACTGAAATACCCTTACCTAAAATTGGGCCTAAAGAAACCTGTGGACACCTGCAGATCGGATACTCTGAAACAAATAGAGTACGGATCTAAACAGAACACATTCGCAACAATTCAAGAGGTTTTGAAAACCTGAACCGTGCAAAAAAGACCAGCCATCTGACGAAAGGATTAACGGTTTAAAGCACACTACCACATTACCCCAGCATCTACTCCTTCAAGTGTGTGTAATCGCGGAGGACAAACCAACGCGACATACTGAAACCACTACAACACTGGCAGCGGCTATCCCGGCTTCTGATCCCCATTTATCACAGTAAAGATTGAATTGGGTAACAAAAAGAAACTAGACCAGAAACAAAGTATCCCAAAAGAAACAACGGGTAAGATTTATTATACCTACACCAGCTAAGGAAGTTAATGTGAAGGACAGATAACCAAAACTACTTAACAGTGACTTATAATCGCAACATATATAGCAATTGTTGTGTCTTCCATGGTAAAAGTCGGGAATTTCTTAATCCTCAAGCCACATGTTTGTATTTGTAAATGCGATCTAGCTATAACGTCATGACGTCATCATTCTCTGTATCTGCGTGTTTCGTCATGACCAATCATACTCCTGTTAGTAACCATGGTAGCCTGTACACAAAGCCTCAGTCACCATACAAATTAACCCGGTTCACAATAATTGGCGATCTAGCTGTAACGTCATGATGTCATCACCCTCCATATCTGCGTGTTTCGTCATGACCAATCATACCCTTGTTAGTAACCATGGAAGCCTGTATACAAATCTGGATTGGATGAGACTCTTAAGCGCTTGTGCTTAATTACCCAATAAGGAAAGATAGTCTTACTATGTAGTTGGATTCAATGAGATCTATTTATTTTTAGAATTATAAATACATACAATAAAATTTAAAACAATAGAAATTGATTCTTAAAACAAATCTAACTGGTTGGCCAACCATACAGTGTGAATAAAATGGTATAATATGTTTTCCAATCCCTGTTACTTAGTGTATTATACAAACATATCGGTATATTTGAATTATTGAATTTTGCAGATATTTTTTATGGATTTCATATAGTGGACTTGTGAAGAAGTATGGTATCCACAAAGAATATTCGCAATATTAATTCTTAATTACCATATTTACCATATTCGTTTGTTTAAAGCTGAACATACATAATTAAAATAGCGTCAATGGTATCAACATTAGTAACAAATAATAAAAGTGAAACAAAAATATAAGTAAAAATTGTATAATAAGTTATGAAGATAAAGTCTTTCTGCCGTGATCGTTAGAGTAATTGTTAATTGCTTTTTGTAAAAGCGCTGTTGTTAAGTCCTCCGTGGGGATAGTATGTGTGGGCGTGCTGCAACACGTTTTTGTCTAATTGCTATATATGTTGTGATTATAAGTCACTGTTAAGTAGTTTTGGTTATCTGTCCTTCACATTAACTTCCTTAGTTGGTGTAGGGTATAATAAATCTTACCCGTTGTTTCTTTTGGGATACTTTATTTCTGGTCTAGTTTCTTTTTATACCCAATTCAATCTTTACTGTGATAAATGTGGATCGGAAGCCGGGATAGCCGCTGCCGGTGTTGTAGTTGGTTTCAGTATATCGCGTTGGTTTTAGGTAAGGTATTTTCAGTTGTTCTTGGCGGTCCTTTAAAAGGAGGACTAGGTGCTTTGAAGGTTGTTCTTGAACGCTTCAGAATATCTTTCAAGCGTATTTGTTGGTCCGTGGTTTGATGTAGTCTTGGCGGTCCACTTCGAAAATGGACTATGAAAATGTTTAGTGTAGCAAGGAGTAGGCAATGCGTTTCAGCTGATTAATACAGCCTTTATCAAGCATGCTGAAATGCGTTGCCTACTCCTTGCTACACTAAACATTTTCATAGTCCACTTTTGAAGTGGACCGCGAAGACTACATCAAACCACGGACCAACAAATACACTTGAAAGATATTCTGAAGCATTCAAGAACAACCTTCAAAGCACCTAGTCCTCCTTTAAAGGACCGTCAAGAACAACTGAAATACCTTACCTAAAATTGGGCCTAAAGAAACCTGTGGACACCTGCAGATCGGATACTCTGAAACAAATAGAGTACGGATCTAAACAGAACACATTCGCAACAATTCAAGAGGTTTTGAAAACCTGAACCGTGCAAAAAGACCAGCCATCTGACGAAAGGATTAACGGTTAAAGCACACTACCACATTACCCCAGCATCTACTCCTTCAAGTGTGTGTAATCGCGGAGACAAACCAACGCGACATACTGAAACCACTACAACACTGGCAGCGGCTATCCCGGCTTCTGATCCCCATTTATCACAGTAAAGATTGAATTGGGTACAAAAAGAAACTTGACCAGAAACAAAGTATCCCAAAAGAAACAACGGGTAAGATTTATTATACCTACACCAGCTAAGGAAGTTAATGTGAAGGACAGATAACCAAAACTACTTAACAGTGACTTATAATCGCAACATATATAGCAATTGTTGTGTCTTCCATGGTAAAAGTCGGGAATTTCTTAATCCTCAAGCCACATGTTTGTATTTGTAAATGCGATCTAGCTATAACGTCATGACGTCATCATTCTCTGTATCTGCGTGTTTCGTCATGACCAATCATACTCCTGTTAGTAACCATGGTAGCCTGTACACAAAGCCTCAGTCACCATACAAATTAACCCGGTTCACAATAATTGGCGATCTAGCTGTAACGTCATGATGTCATCACCCTCCATATCTGCGTGTTTCGTCATGACCAATCATACCCTTGTTAGTAACCATGGAAGCCTGTATACAAATCTGGATTGGATGAGACTCTTAAGCGCTTGTGCTTAATTACCCAATAAGGAAAGATAGTCTTACTATGTAGTTGGATTCAATGAGATCTATTTATTTTTAGATTATAAATACATACAATAAAATTTAAAACAATAGAAATTGATTCTTAAAACAAATCTAACTGGGTTGGCCAACCATACAGTGTGAATAAAATGGTATAATATGTTTTCCAATCCCTGTTACTTAGTGTATTATACAAACATATCGGTATATTTGAATTATTGAATTTTGCAGATATTTTTTATGGATTTCATATAGTGGACTTGTGAAGAAGTATGGTATCCACAAAGAATATTCGCAATATTAATTCTTAATTACCATATTTACCATATTCGTTTGTTTAAAGCTGAACATACATAATTAAAATAGCGTCAATGGTATCAACATTAGTAACAAATAATAAAAGTGAAACAAAAATAAAGTAAAAATTGTATAATAAGTTATGAAAGATAAAGTCTTTCTGCCGTGATCGTTAGAGTAATTGTTAATTGCTTTTTGTTAAAAGCGCTGTTGTTAAGTCCTCCGTGGGGATAGTATGTGTGGGCGTGCTGCAACACGTTTTTGTCTAATTGCTATATATGTTGCGATTATAAGTCACTGTTAAGTAGTTTTGGTTATCTGTCCTTCACATTAACTTCCTTAGTTGGTGTAGGTATAATAAATCTTACCCGTTGTTTCTTTTGGGATACTTTATTTCTGGTCTAGTTTCTTTTTATACCCAATTCAATCTTTACTGTGATAAATGTGGATCGGAAGCCGGGATAGCCGCTGCCGGTGTTGTAGTGGTTTCAGTATATCGCGTTGGTTTTAGGTAAGGTATTTCAGTTGTTCTTGGCGGTCCTTTAAAAGGAGGACTAGGTGCTTTGAAGGTTGTTCTTGAACGCTTCAGAATATCTTTCAAGCGTATTTGTTGGTCCGTGGTTTGATGTAGTCTTGGCGGTCCACTTCGAAAGTGGACTATGAAAATGTTTAGTGTAGCAAGGAGTAGGCAATGCGTTTCAGCTGATTAATACAGCCTTTATCAAGCATGCTGAAATGCGTTGCCTACTCCTTGCTACACTAAACATTTTCATAGTCCACTTTTGAAGTGGACCGCGAAGACTACATCAAACCACGGACCAACAAATACACTTGAAAGATATTCTGAAGCATTCAAGAACAACCTTCAAAGCACCTAGTCCTCCTTTTAAAGGACCGCCAAGAACAACTGAAATACCTTACCTAAAATTGGGCCTAAAGAAACCTGTGGACACCTGCAGATCGGATACTCTGAAACAAATAGAGTACGGATCTAAACAGAACACATTCGCAACAATTCAAGAGGTTTTGAAAACCTGAACCGTGCAAAAAGACCAGCCATCTGACGAAAGGATTAACGGTTAAAGCACACTACCACATTACCCCAGCATCTACTCCTTCAAGTGTGTGTAATCGCGGAGACAAACCAACGCGACATACTGAAACCACTACAACACTGGCAGCGGCTATCCCGGCTTCTGATCCCCATTTATCACAGTAAAGATTGAATTGGGTACAAAAAGAAACTAGACCAGAAACAAAGTATCCCAAAAGAAACAACGGGTAAGATTTATTATACCTACACCAGCTAAGGAAGTTAATGTGAAGGACAGATAACCAAAACTACTTAACAGTGACTTATAATCGCAACATATATAGCAATTAGACAAAAACATGTTGCAGCACGCCCACACATACTATCCCCACGGAGGACTTAACAACAGAGCTTTTAACAAAAAGCAATTAACAATTACTCTAACAATCACGGCAGAAAGACTTTATCTTTCATAACTTAATATACGATTTTTACTTTATTTTTGTTTCACTTTTATTATTTGTTACTAATGTTGATACCATTGACGCTATTTTAATTATGTATGTTCAGCTTTAAACAAACGAATATGGTAAATACAGGGAGTGCAGAATTATTAGGCAAGTTGTATTTTTGAGGATTAATTTTATTATTGAACAACAACCATGTTCTCAATGAACCCAAAAAACTCATTAATATCAAAGCTGAATAGTTTTGGAAGTAATTTTTAGTTTGTTTTTAGTTATAGCTATTTTAGGGGGATATCTGTGTGTGCAGGTGACTATTACTGTGCATAATTATTAGGCAACTTAACAAAAAACAAATATATACCCATTTCAATTATTTATTTTTACCAGTGAAACCAATATAACATCTCAACATTCACAAATATACATTTCTGACATTCAAAAACAAAACAAAAACAAATCAGTGACCAATATAGCCACCTTTCTTTGCAAGGACACTCAAAAGCCTGCCATCCATGCATTCTGTCAGTGTTTTGATCTCTTCACCATCAACATTGCGTGCAGCAGCAACCACAGCCTCCCAGACACTGTTCAGAGAGGTGTACTGTTTTCCCTCCTTGTAAATCTCACATTTGATGATGGACCACAGGTTCTCAATGGGGTTCAGATCAGGTGAACAAGGAGGCCATGTCATTAGATTTTCTTCTTTTATACCCTTTCTTGCTGGCCACTCTGTGGAGTACTTGGACGCGTGTGATGGAGCATTGTCCTGCATGAAAATCATGTTTTTCTTGAAGGATGCAGACTTCTTCCTGTACCACTGCTTGAAACTTCTTCCTGTACCACTGCTTGAAGAAGGTGTCTTCCAGAAACTGGCAGTAGGACTGGGAGTTGAGCTTGACTCCATCCTCAACCCGAAAAGGCCCCACAAGCTCATCTTTGATGATACCAGCCCAAACCAGTACTCCACCTCCACCTTGCTGGCGTCTGAGTCGGACTGGAGCTCTCTGCCCTTTACCAATCCAGCCACGGGCCCATCAATCTGGCCCATCAAGACTCACTCTCATTTCATCAGTCCATAAAACCTTAGAAAAATCAGTCTTGAGATATTTCTTGGCCCAGTCTTGACGTTTCAGCTTGTGTGTCTTGTTCAGTGGTGGTCGTCTTTCAGCCTTTCTTACCTTGGCCATGTCTCTGAGTATTGCACACCTTGTGCTTTTGGGCACTCCAGTGATGTTGCAGCTCTGAAATATGGCCAAACTGGTGGCAAGTGTCATCTTGGCAGCTGCATGCTTGACTTTTCTCAGTTCATGGGCAGTTATTTTGCGCCTTGGCTTTTCCACACACTTCTTGCGACCCTGTTGACTATTTTGAATGAAACACTTGATTGTTCGATGATCACGCTTCAGAAGCTTTGCAATTTTAAGAGTGCTGCATCCCTCTGCAAGATATCTCACTATTTTTGACTTTTCTGAGCCTGTCAAGTCCTTCTTTTGACCCATTTTGCCAAAGGAAAGGAAGTTGCCTAATAATTATGCACACCTGATATAGGGTGTTGATGTCATTAGACCACACCCCTTCTCATTACAGAGATGCACATCACCTAATATGCTTAATTGGTAGTAGGCTTTCGAGCCTATACAGCTTGGAGTAACAAAACATGCATAAAGAGGATGATGTGGTCAAAATACTCATTTGCCTAATAATTCTGCACTCCCTGTATGGTAATTAAGAATTAATATTGCGAATATTCTTTGTGGATACCATACTTCTTCACAAGTCCACTATATGAAATCCATAAAAAATATCTGCAAAATTCAATAATTCAAATATACAGATATGTTTGTATAATATACTAAGTAACAGGGATTGGAAAACATATTATATCATTTTATTCACACTGTATGGTTGGCCAACCAGTTAGATTTCTTTTAAGAATCAATTTCTATTGTTTTAAATTTTATTGTATGTATTTATAATTCTAAAAATAAATAGATCTCATTGAATCCAACTACATAGTAAGACTATCTTTCCTTATTGGGTAATTAAGCACAAGCGCTTAAGAGTCTCATCCAATCCAGATTTTACCCCCACTTTGAAGTTTGTGAGATTACTTCTTCGGGACTCTCTAGCTTTTACCCCCACAGCGCATAGTTTATTAACCCAACACACCACTAAGCCTGTATTCAAAGCCTCAGTCACCATACATATTAACGCGGTTCACAAAAATCGGCTGCTATACTACAATGGCAAAAAAAATACAGGTCATCTGCAGAGATCATAAATTCACTGGTCATCATGTATTTCTTGTTAGCCATGGTACAATGTAAGGTACTGATCACATTTAACAATACAAATTAATGCATACTACATAATATTAAAAACAATTCCCATATAAACACATTTTGATCATTAGTGTCTGCACATAACCCCAATCGGAGAATCTAGCGAGTTGACAGAATTACCAACAAAGCAAGCAAAGGACCTAATAACATACACAATTATTCCACCTCAAGTTACCCCCTTCATAACACTTGGAGTATGTATAGAAAGCCGTGGGTGCCCACTAGGACGATCATCCATATGGATACACTTTGGGTAATCACTTACAATCTTGTGACATATGAGTTCCATCATAGTTATTTGGTATAGAATGGTCCGAAATCAAGGACAGTATTCAGTCCCCTTGGTACTGAGGTGTCCAATGAATGAATCCATTTGGTTTAAACCTGTAGCAATTTTTTCGCCCTGTTCCCACCTCTTATCAGTGGGGGTACATGATCGATCAGCATCGACCTTAGGCTGGATAAACTGTGGTTGCAATCAGCAAAGTGGCGTGCCACTGGCTGTTCTGGGTCCCCTTTCTTAAGTGCATCCCTTATTGGACAACGGTGGTTTGCCATCCTATCCCTGAAGCTTGTTATTTTCTTACCGACATAGACCAGAGAACATGAGCAAATTAACATATAAATGACGTATGTGCTTGTGCACGTCAAACTATGCCGAATGTTATAACGTCTGTTGGTGTGTGGATGTTGGAACGTCTGGCCCCTCATCATGCTATTGCATGTAACACACGCAGATACGGAGCGTGATGATGTCATGATGTTACAGCTAGATCGCATTTACGAATACAAACATGTGTGTATATAAGGCAGGTAAATTTGATGTGTGATAGGTGTGTTTTTTGGGATTGGGTTTCTCGACGTTTTTATGGCATTTGACAAAGGTGTTGTTAGACACGGAAACGTTATGTCATTTTTTTATGATGGATTGAATTAAAAGTTTCTTTTTGTGAAGAACAGTGAGTGCCTTTTTTGATGGGACGGTATATATATATACACAGTGTTTCTAGATTAGCAAACAGGCTTTTTGTGGTAGGTGCAACTAAAACTGACTTTTTATGCTTAGATTAACTTAATTTCCATAGACATGTTCTTGCACTCATTTTTTTTAAATGTAAATTTATAATGTATTGTAAAAATGAGTGCAAGAACATGTCTATGGAGTTAATCTAAGCATAAAAAGTCAGTTTTAGTTGCACCTACCACAAAAAGCCTGTTTGCTAATCTAGAAACACTGTCTAGACCCTAGATTAGCAACTCAAATGATGAGAGGGGATTAAAACAGTATCCAAATTAACACACAAATGAATGAGTGAAATAATAAATGGAATAAATTTTCATCTCTAGAAAAATTCAAAACAGCGTACAAAACCCTTAGGCAGGAAATAGACAAGAGAAAAGTGGAAATTATTCAAACAAAATGTGCTAAAACGAAAAGGTTTAGAGAAGGGTAGAGTATTCACCTGAAATAATAGGTTACCCAGACAAAGATCAGTGAACACCCTACAATCCACACAATTTAATACTCTATCAGACAATGATTCCTCCACAGATATACAATATACAGTATTGGGATAGTAAAGTGTCAAACTTCTTAAAACACTGTTCCTGTTTCACAGTTAATGACCATATAATTGTTGAAAAATAAGTTTAAGAAGCGCTAAAAAGCTAAAGACACTGGATTGTACCAATATTAATAATCAATTTATTAAACAATAGTGTTATTAAAAAACCAATAGTATTTCATTCCCTAATATTACATTCATACAAATAGTTAACTGTATTAAAATCCAATAAACTCACATTCACTAAAAAACATACCTGCAATATAATTGGTACTATGAGTGTGCACTCTATAGATTAAAATTACTCCATAAAACAAATGATAGTATCCTAATCTTCTATTGCTAATGTATATGTTTCAATGCTTGAATAGACACGTGTTTAAGTTATGGGCCAATAGGAAGCTGAGTTACTCGTTACTATAATTTGAAACTTATAATAACGAGTAACTCAGCTTCCTATTGGCCCATAACTTAAACACATGTCTATTCAAGCATTGAAACAAGGACATTGGCAATACAAGATTAGGATACTATCATTTGTTTTATGGAGTAATTTTAATCTATAGAGTGCACACTCATATTACCAATTATATTGCATGTATGTTTTTTAGTGAATGTGAGTTTATTGGATTTTAATACAGTTAACTATTTGTATGAATGTAATATTAGTGAATGAAATACTATTGGTTTTTTAATAACACTATTGTATAATAAATTGTTGGTTGTTTATGCACATTCCTCTTTTTTTTTTTTTTTTTTTTTTCAACGAGCTTTATTGGTAAAAATAATAAGTTTACAATTGCCATGGAAATAATCCGGCGTGGTATAACACAGACAATAAGACAATGAAAATAATATATACGAAGGGCAAGACCAGTAATGGCAAATATATGTAAGTCCAAGGATCCAAGCATTTGTTGAGTCCCGCATAAAGTTCTGGCCAAGGACGTAGTAGCTCGAGGATTTTTTCTTTTTTTATAAGATAACACATGTGGATGAAACTTCCACGTAAACATTTAAACAAAACAAAGCAATGCGACAGAGATCCATTTAAAAGATAGAAGAGTCTAACTGATGTTGGTATACATAAGGAATAAGTTGCAGTCTTCAAGGAGTTAGTTAAGTGACAGGAAGTCAGGGCTAAAGAACCAGTTCGGAGGGTGTATGGTTCAGGGGCGATTTTCTGGATGATACAGGTGCGTCCTAGTTATGAGATGTGTTACGGGGGTTGATGTGACTGTACAAGGCGTCAGTATGTCTAAGAGGTATTAGGTAATTATGGTGGAGGATTAGAAAGTGTGTGAGTGTATGTTTCCCAATAAAAGGACATAGCACAGTAGAAATCCATCCTTTTTGTTTTCTGGTAGTGAAACCTTTCTAAGGAAAGGAGAAGAGTGACGTTTTGTACCCAGTCTTTTTGAGTAGGAATGTATCGCTGTTTCCACAATCTAGGGATCAGTTGCTTAGCCCCACTAAGCATAATGTAAAGTAATACCTGTCTATATTTGCATTTGATCTTGGGGGGTTTGTTAAATAAAAGCGTCAAAGGGGTAAAGGGGATAGATGTATTGAGAACTTTTTGGATTTCTCTGTGGATGTCCTTCCAGAAGGGTTGAAGTGTGGGACAGTCCCACCAGATGTGGAGGAGCGTACCAATTTGTTTGCAATCTCTCCAACATAGTGGATCTGTGTGAGGGTAAATCTTGGCAAGTCTGCTGGGGTAAAGATACCATCTCTCTAAGAGTTTTATGTTCGTTTCAGTGATTCCCATTGAGGAGGGGGCCTTCCCCATTTGATGAAATATAATGTCCCACGTCTCCGGAGGGATCTCATGGCCCAGCTCGGCTTCCCATGCTCTGGTATAAGATGGAAGGTTTTTGGAATGTAGAGTGATCAGGATTCTATATATCTTAGAGAGAGCGCCTTGCGCTAATAGTGTGGAGTGGCATAATGTTTCAAATGGGTTTAGATTTCTTACCAGGTTGTGTTTGTCTTTGTGGTGGGAGAGGAAGTGTGTTAATTGTAGGTATTCGAACCATCTATCAAAAAAGCTAATGTTCCTATCCGCAAGAGCGGTTTTCTGGATGATGGTACCTCTTTCTAAAACAAGGTGGCAGGGTAGACCCGCTGATAGAGTATACCGGTCCTGGGACTGTTTATGGAGTAGTGGGGGGAAGTCTTTGTTGTGTAGTAGGGGGGTGAGTGGTGAGGGTATGGTCGATACGCCTTTTTGTGAACCTATGAGGTGATCCCATGTGGAGAGTGTATCAGTCACTAACGAGGGTGTAAGAGATGATAGAGTCCTATGTTGCCTGTATGTCCAGCATACTGACCCAAGACTTTGTGAGGTGGATAGGTCATGCTCGAGCTTGACCCACTCTTTATCAGTACTGTTTTTACACCAGTCAACTATTCTGGTCAGTTGTGCTGCCTGTGAGTAAAATAAAAGATTGGGGACTCCCAGTCCCCCCTCATCCCTCCTCCTATAGAGGGTAGTTTTAGAGATTCGAGGGCGTTTATGTGCCCAGATGAAACCATTAACAAAAGATTGTACACTACGGATATAATGTAGGGGGGGGTTGTATAGGAAGGGTTTGAAACATGTATAAGAAGCGAGGCAGGATACTAATTTTAAATGCTTGGACTCTACCAAGCCAGGAGAGGAATTTGTTATGCCAGGCTCTCATATCTGTTCTAATGGAGTCAAAAAGGTGTTGGTGGTTTTGTTGGTGTAGAGCTGCTCTTGAGGTCGTTAGTTTTATCCCTAGGTAATTTATGGAGGAAGGTTGGAATCGGAATTGATAGTGATTAGTGATCTGCTGAGCTGTCTGATCGGAAATGCCAATACCTAGAAACTCTGATTTCTGCTTGTTTATTTTAAAATTGGAGAGAGTACTATAGATACCTAAAGTCGAGAAGAGTGCTTCCAAAGATTGGGAGGGGGAAGTCAGAGAGAATAAAATATCGTCCGCGTAGAGTGTTGATTTGTAGTGGGTATCTGCTATATTAATACCGTGGATTTTTCCATCATTCCTAATCCTGGAGGCAAGAACCTCCATGGCCAGAATAAACAGTATGGGGGAGAGAGGGCAACCCTGCCTCGTTCCATTTGTTATTGGGAATGCATTTGACAGGGAGTCGTTTAGCTTAATACGGGCTTTCGGTGTATGATATAGGGCAAATATTTTCTCAATGAGTTTGTTGCTCAGGCCAAAACGGGTGAGCGTTGATCTAAGGAACAACCAATCCAGCCTATCGAAGGCCTTTTCGGCATCGATGGCAAGGAAGATAGAAGGGATGTTTTGTGACTGAGTGTATTCGATTAAATTAAGGATTTTAATGGTATTGTCTCGCGCCTCTCTTTTGGGGACAAAGCCTACTTGATTAGTGTGGATTAGTTGGGGGAGGAACTTATTAATTCTATTAGCTATGAGTTTAGCATAAAGCTTAACGTCTACGTTTAACAATGAAATGGGACGAAAATTAGATGGGCTATCTGCGGGCTTTCCGGTCTTAGGGATCACTGAGATGTGTGCTTCCAGCATAGGAGGAAGAAAAGGATGATCCTGGTCAACTGAGTTAAATAAGGTGCATAGGTGAGGAAGCAAGGTGGGTGCAAATTTTTTGTAGTAAGCGACCGAGAAACCGTCAGGGCCAGGGCTTTTGCCCGATGGAAGGTCTTTAAGGGTGGTCGTGAGCTCTATCATAGAGAAAGGTTCGTCCAATTCTGTCGCCTGTGTATCAGAAAGTTGCGGTAAGGGGGTGGTTTGGAGATAATTGTTTATGACTTTACCGGGGTCAGGGGGGCGGTCAGGATTAGAGAGGTTGTAAAGATTAGAATAATACGCTTCAAATTGGGAAAGTATTTCGGAGGTGGTATTGACAGTTTGGTTCGTTGGGGTCTTAATTTCATGAACAAAATTTTTAAGTTTTTTCAATTTTAAAGAGCGTGCTAAGAGTTTTCCCGCTCTATTGCTTTCGAAATAAAATTTTTGTTTGGTCAGTAAGGCCAGTGCATTAGCTTCACTAAGTTGTAAGTCATGTACAGTTTTCCTGGCTTTCATTAAGTCAGCTAATAGCTGAGGGGAGGAAGGATTTCGCTTATGATCATATTCAAGTTTGGCTAGTAGGTCAGTGGAAGTTTTGTATACCTGCCGTGCTTTCTTTCTAGCTTGTACTTGTTGTTTGATTAATTCCCCCCTGATAAAGCATTTATGAGCCTCCCAGACAACAAAAGGATCTGTTTCCGGTAAGGAATTAAATCTGAAATACTCTTGTAGTAGCTTTTCTAAGTTGGGAACTAAAGTTGGGGAATTTAATAGTTTCTCGTCCAATTTCCACTGAAAGTTGCCACTAGGTGCTGATGGCCATTTAAGTGTTGTTAGTACAGCCGAGTGGTCTGACCAAACGGTATGTGAAAGCTTGGAAGATAGAACATTGGAAAGGCCTCTTTGATTAGTAAAAAGGTAATCAATTCTACTGTACGAACTGTGAGGGGCAGAGAAAAAGGTATAGTCTTTCTTCTCAGGGTGGACGAATCTCCAGATGTCGAATAGAGTCTGGTCTAGCATAAGCTTCCAGAGTTGCTTGAGTGTGTGTTTAGGAGTTGTGGGACGAGGGTTCGAAGAATCTAAGTGTGGTTGAATGGGGAGATTAAAGTCCCCACCTAGATATAGTGCACCTATAGTGTGGTCTAGGATCTTAGCAAAACTTTTCCTAAAGAAGGGGAGCATAAAGATTGACCAGAGTCACCGGGGAGCCGAACAGGGTGCCAGTTACACATAAAAACCTGCCTTCAGTGTCAGTGTAAGTGTGGATGTGAGTGAAAGGGATCTGCCTACTGATTAGGATGCTTACTCCATGTCTTTTGTGATCAAAAGAGCTGTGAAAGCTTTGAGTATAGAAACCTCCAAAATAGTTAGGTTCCTTGTGTTTTAGAAAGTGAGTCTCTTGAAGGAAGAGAATATCCCCCCCCTTTCCTATGTAGGTCTCTCAAGGCTAGTGAACGTTTTTGTGCAGAATTCAAGCCTTTAGCATTCTGGCTCAGTAGTGTGAGAGTTTTAGTGTGGCCTTCCATGGTGTTGGTGTGTCTGGTGATTGTAGTTGGGTGACTGTAATAGATAATAGGCATGCAAGTGTGGTTGTAGAGTAACAGGAGGAAGTTGTGTTGAGTATGCCCCTGGGACTGTATCTCTGTCGCATAGCAAGAAAAACATGAATAAGAACATAAAACAAAACATACATTTTCTCATAAGAAATCTAGATACTAAAGTAAGCATTAAACTTTTAGTGTTAAGCAGGAGGGATTGTAACCCGTTCCATAACAAGTGGTATACATTTAAAGGTAGCTAATGCTCAATTACATTGATAAAATATTTCCAGCAATACAATATTATAATTCCTAAATTCCAAAATTTACTTATTTCTAGACCAGGGGTCTGCAAACAGTGAAAGATTTATGACTAATGAGGTTATACATTACCCAGCGACCAAGCTGTAGCACCGGGTAAAGACTCTAGTAGAATGTTCAGTTCGTAGGGATAGTTAAGATACAAAATAATTGGTTAGGTTGGGACTTTAGGGAACGAGCCGGGGGACTTGGCCTGTGGCTTAGACTGAGGTTTGGGGGGGATGTGCTGCCAGTCTCTCCGGGCAGGACCTGTAGATTTCTTTCTAGGGGGTTCGTGAGAGTCCTCTGGAGAGAGTTCTTCTGGCGGGTCCAATTCAAGGGCCTGGCAAAAGGCGTTGACATCCTCTAGGGTTCTGCAAATTAGCTTTCTATTTCCATGAAGGACATAGAGATGAAAGGGGAATCCCCATCTGTAAAGGATTTTCTTCTGTCTGAGCATAGATGTCACAGGAGCCAGGTCTCTTCTCCTTTGCAATGTACGTTGGGAGAGGTCCTGAAAAAATTGGAGAACAACCCCCCTGAATTTAACAGGCTGATGCCTACGTGAGAGGTTTATGAGCTCTTCCTTTTCGTTGAATTCTTTAAATTTCATGATGATGTCCCTTGGGGGGGGCAGTGTCTGGGGGTTTCGGTCTAAGGGCTCTGTGGGCTCGAACCCAAGGAATATCCGTGGAAGGGGTGGTGTTCCTAAGATGTGCAAATAAAGCTGGAAGATATATTGGAAAGTCTTTAGGTAGTACCGATTCAGGAACACCTCTGATTCTGAGATTTTTCCGACGGCTCCTATTCTCCAGATCCTCAATTTTGTCAAAGAGATCTGCTATAAGAGCTGTGTGGTGGTTTGTTGAATCTTGAGTTGTATTGATTTCCACTTGAAGGTGGTCCGTGAATTCTTCCAAGGCCTCCACTCTATTGCCCACTGAGTGAAGGTCTTGCTTTATTTCTGCTATCTCTTCCCTGATGCACGAGCGTATGATGTCTGCTATATCCTGTTTGGATGCAAGGGTAGAGAGAATGTTGTTGGGGATGGGGGTGCTCTCTTCTGTGTCATCTTCTTGTACTTGTAATGACTGTAATTTCTTTTTTGGTGACTTAGCGGGTTCAGCACTATCACCCACTTTTGGGGCAGGGGGCGAGAAAAACTGAGCAACCATACTGTCTCTGTGGTTGTGCATCTTAGGGGGTTTATTCAGTTTCGAGGTGCGTTTTGCATTCATTGCGCTGTGGGGGATTGTAAAAGTGCGTTACAGATACTTTTTCCTTTGCAGATATGGTGAAGAGAGAGAAAAGAAAAGTCCTGAGCCTTAACTGCTGTTTGTATAACAATGTCCGGTAAAGTGGAATAAGATAGGGGGCCAGGTGCAGAGCCCAGGGGACTGTGTAATGTCAGTTGGTACACTGCCGCGTGGTGATTTAACTGTGCCGGCAAAAATCTATAGGCCCCAAACAGCAGGCCTCTGGATATGCGGCTGATCCCCACTAAGGGTGTACTCGTCTGTACTTGTTGCCCCTGTCTCAGGTTGGAGCCCGGATGGTGTAAGACACCGGTCTATTCCCTCTCCTTACCCGTAAAAGAAGAGATCTCTAGCTTCCTATAGTGCAGCTGCGGTCACAATGCTGCGTGTGCGGATCTCTCCCGGTAATGGCGGTGGGGTCTGAGGGTAAGTGAGAGTCACTATAGTTACCGCTAGCGGCGATCCGGGTCGGCGGTCAGGGTGAGGAAGGATTCTTCGAGGTGATCAAAGCATGTAGTGAAGTCCCGGGTTCAGGGTTGGCTCCGGATCGGGCCAAAATTAGTGTGATGACCGGGGAAAATGCGATGAGGCTCTAAGACAAGAGCAATTTCACAAGGCTTGTTAAAAAAGCTTTCTCGTGACTCCCGGTCTATAAAGCTTTCATGAGAGCAAGTTTTTCAGTGGAATCTAGGGCATTGCATGTAATTTTTGAGCAGATATATGGAACTGGGTCCCGGAGCTCAGAGATTACACAGCTTCCATTGCTGTTGCTGGCTCCGCCCCCCGCACATTCCTCTTTTGATGTGATTTAGGGAACTACTGCTCATATGCCACTGCTTAGCTACAGCACAATGCCATGTTGTTTATGTTTAGGTGGTAGTCATGGCTTAATCAGTGATTGCCAATGATGTCATAACAAGGCTCGGCTTGGGGCTGCTTCATGCTGCATCTAGGTAATGATGGCGACGACCAGCTGTATCCAGTTTTGCACTTATTAAGTTATTGTGTGCGAGTATTTAAGGCGGCTATTTTGTGTATTCACATTATTTATATTTGTCCTCAATTTGAGAAAGGCTAAATATAGGTATAAATATTTATTTTACCAATATATCATCAGATATACAAATACAAACCCAATTCTGAAAAAGTTGGGACATTATATAAAATGCAAAAAACAAAACAAAACTAAGAGTCATTTGAAAATTCAATTCACCCTGTACTATATTGAAAACAGATTATTAACACATTATTTGATGTTTTACTTTGTGAGGTTTTTTTTTTGCATTTTCAAAGAGCTTTATTGATGCAAGAATAAGTCAACACAGAGAGACACTTGCAAAGTGTAATAAC
Organism: Bombina bombina; assembly: GCF_027579735.1. NCBI lineage: Eukaryota > Metazoa > Chordata > Amphibia > Anura > Bombinatoridae > Bombina > Bombina bombina. The sequence continues at coordinate 150,849,508 of NC_069505.1, forward strand.
ATAGCCTTCAAATAGGCCATATATATCATAGTGAAATAACCATAAGATACATATAAACATTAAATGGGGGGAAGGGAGAGGGGCGTAGAAGGGAGGAAAGAGGGAAATGGGGAGGGAAGGCAGGCCCTGAAATATGGTCCAAGAGCAACAAGATAACTAAATATATTACATAGAGGTGGAGGGTTGCCAGCTGGACGGAATAGAGTCACCTAGTCTTCCCATATGAGTTCATATAGAAGATGCACCTTTCCATTGAATTAATGTAGACCATGATATCTAAGATGGAACTCCAGCTCAGAGGCTTGTTTTTTTTCCAGCTTCTGGCTATGGCTAACTTAGTGGCAGTAAATAAATAGATGCGTAAGAAGCTCTGGTACATTGGGAGAGGGTGAAGGCCAATATGAAGAAGGGCTGTTTCAGGGGACTTTATAAGGTGAATGCCTAGCCTAGTTTGTGTAGTGAATACCTTATTCCACAGGGTCTTAACTTTGGGGCATCCCCACCATATATGGAGGGAATCACCCGGCAAGCCACAGGCTCTCCAGCATAGAGGAGAAGCGACCAGGCTAAGCTTAAAGAGTCTCATGGGGTCAAAATACCAATGTGTAAGCAATTTGTAAAAAGTTTCGCATAAGGTCGTACAGTGAATGGCTTTGGAGGTGAGGTCAAAGGCTTTAGACCAAATTTGCGGAGGGAAAGTGGTATGCAATACGTCCTCCCATTTCAGAAGATGGGTAGTGTTATCTATGGGAAGGGCCCCTTCCATGATCAAGTAATGTTGAGACATAGGCCTATGTAATCTTCTACCACCTTGCCACCTGGCCTCCCAGGGGTTTAAGGGGCGGGGAACAGCCAGAGTGCCCGCAAGTTGGGCCAGTGAGAGGAATTGATTCTGGGAGTTGGGGCACACTTAGTCTCTAAACTGAGCAATTCCTAGATTAAACCAGGTGTTAGGGTGAGAGTCTGGGAGACCCAGCAATAAACCTGTGATAGAGTGGATAGGGGAGGGGTGAGGAGCAACCACTGGATTATGTCTAAGTTTGTCCCAGGTAAGTTAGCACTCCAGGATAATTTTGTTATTAATGTTTAGCTGTCGGCGGCAGTGAGGGGTGATCCAAATTAGCTTTTAGAGATGTACAAGGTTGGGCAGAGACGCTCACTCCAGAGCACTCCATTTACAAGTAGGTTTAGCAATTCCCCATTGTGATTTATGGGTTAGCATTGCAGCTTCATAATATCTAACAATTGAGGGTGAGGCAATACCCCCGTATGATTTAAGAAACTGCAAAACCTTATGAGCCACCCTGGCTGGTTTCCCCACCAAATATATCTGGTGAACCCGCTCTAATATTGCATTAACAAGTGTCTATGAAGACGGACAGGTAGACACCTGAAGAGGTACGTTAATTTTGGAAGGAATGACATCTTAAGAGCAGTAATCCTGCCCAACCATGATAAGGCCTGAAGATTCCACTTGGATACCAGAGACCAGAGCTCAGAGAGTAACGGGTTGTAGTTGTCATGAATGAGTTGGGTAATATTATTTGAGATGTAGATCCCTAAGTGCTTGATATTGTCCTTTGTCCACCTATAGTTATGTGTGTTCACTAAGTCTAGTATATGGTCAGAGGGGAATCCCCAAGAGTACAGTTCCGTTTTTGTGGAGTTTAATTTGTAGTATGACATTTCCCCAAAAAGTTTCAGTAGGGAAAGTGGGGGGGTATTTTTGGGTGAAGAGGAAAATATTGTGATATCGTCCGCAAACAACGCAATTTTATGAGAGGTTCCATGCAGTGTAATACCTGCCATAGAAGTCTCCTAACGGAATAGCGCAGCAAGAGGCTCAATAGCCAGAGCAAACAGAAGAGGGGATAGAGGGCATCCCTGATGAGTGCCATTGGACAAGGAGAAGGGGGCCGAACAAAACCCCTGACCCCTGACCCTAGCTGAAGGAGAAGAGTAAAGCCCCTGGTTGTGGGAGTGTATTTCCTTTGGGAATCTAAACACCTCTAGCACCTCCCATAAATGTTCCCAGCGAACCCTGTAAAAGGCCTTCTCGGCGTCCAGTGAAAGGATCGAGAAGGGTTGGTTCAGCCTAGTGGCCTCTAATGTAATGTCTGGTGTTGTCGGGTCCCTCCCTACTGGGAATACAGCCAACCTGATCCTCATTGATCAGGTTGGAAAGCAAAACAGCAATTCTATTAGCTAGGATTTTTGAGTAGATTTTGATGTCTGCATTTATAAGAGAAATTGCTCTATAGCTAGGGCACAAAGAGGGGTCCTTATCTGGCTTAGGGTTAGTGATTATAGTGGCTTCCAGGAACTCAGAACGGAAGGAGCCCAGCGAACCAGAAGTTTGAAAGAAGCATAGTAACAGAGGAGACAGTTCCGCCTTAAAGGTTTTATAAAAAATGGAAGGATAGCCATCTGGGCCCGGGGCTTTAAGTGCTTTGAGATGTTTAACAACTTATTTAATCTCGGTCAGGGATATAGGACGCCTAAGGGAGTCCTGGTTGGCTATAGATAAAGTGGGGAGATCAAGTTGTACGAGAGTTTGTTGTATAATGGGCATAGGCATAGAGGGTGGTGACTCAGAGTCCTTTTTGTTGTAGAGGTCCTCATAGTATTTGGCAAAAAGGGCATCTATTTGGCTGGGCAGGGTAGTCGTTTGGCCATTATATGCGAGTACCTGGATATGGGACGTGCTTTCTTTGTGTCGTAATCTATTGGTCAGCAAAGAGTCAGCCTTGTTAACTTTGTAGTAGAATAATTGTCTGATTTTTATGAAATGCAGCTGCGTACGCTTTAGTTTGAGATCGCAAATATGGGCTTTTAAGGTATGGATTGCCTCAGTATGTTGTGGTGCAGAGGATTTCCTAAAAGCCTGCGAAAGGGGTAAGCCCCAAGACTTCAGAATACTAGCCTGTTATTAATGATCAGGCCTCTAATGGAGGCTTTAAGAGCCCCCCATAGAGTGTCATCCGTAACCATACCGTTATCATTTAAAGTGATAGGTTCCCAAATATATTTCCACGGATCTTCCCTAAAGGGGATATTCGACAGCAAGGTATGGGGCATGGACCACGAGATAGGGCTTGATCTATCAGAGGGTTCACTGAGTGCAAGGGAGACCTGGCTATGGTCCGACCATGGGCAAACATACATTTTAACTTCTCTGACTTGATCTAAGGTCTGGGCTTGGGAAAAAAAGTAGTCTAGTCTGGAGTAAGTTGAATGTATGTGTGTATGATTACCCTGCCCTGTTTATATTTATCAACTAGCTTCAGAATTTTGTGGAGACATTTACACTGGTCAGTATTGGGGAGATATATAGAGACTAAGGTATATAGCTTCTGGTTGAGTTTACATTTTATGATTATAAATCTTACCTGGGGGTCTCATTCGATGAAAAGAATCTCACACGCAAGACACCTGTGTAACAGGATAGCCACTCCTCAAGCCTTAGAAGAGAATGGGGCAAATTTGACTTTAGTATAGTGTTTAGAGATCAACAGGGCTGGATTTACATCTCAGGTGCCTGTAGGCACAAAAATCTCATGGCTACCCTGATCTAATGCCAGTACACTATCTGCACTACAACAACAGCAGTAATATACTTGTGCACTTACTTGCGTTCTCTGTTGAAGTTGTCACAGAGATTTCTGTCTCCACTGACTGCGTGTGTGCCTGGACTGGTTAAAAAGAGTTTCCTGATCTCATGCTGCAAGCCTTATCTCTTGTTTAAACTTATTAACCTAAACCCAGCCTGTTATCTAGTTAACGCATTATGTGAAATGCTGTGTAAATTGTACTACAATGAACAATAACATTAGCACACTAGAAGAAAGCACAGCTACACCTCTGTGGAGTGGGACCGGCCGTGTGTGCTGTGACCAGCCAGGCTAGCTAGACCTACCCTGCCTTGCTGCTGCCTGCCGACTGTAGTGAGTGCTGCCAGCCACCTAACCTAACTACTTCTTGCTGTGGCGCCTCAGACTCTGGCCTACCTCTGGCCTCCCTCTCTCACAGCTTCCTGTCTCACTATTCCCGCACGCGTGGCTGCGTGCAATGAGACAGGAAGCTGGAGGTGGTGGAACTAGGAAGTTATGACTGAGTGTCAGGGCAGCCCAGGCCGGGAGCGGCAGCCAAGAGGGAGACAGGAGTTTACAGTGTAGACTGTCACTCAGGTCACATGAGGCCCCTGTTCCTCCCACCCAGCCCCAACACACTGGATCGATAGCTTGTTTTGCCAGCGCAGTGGTTTATTTATTTTACTGAAATCAAGTTTAAAAAAATATATACAGTATTTAAAATATATATATATATTTTAAATACACTTACCCTTGTGGCGCCCCTGCTGCAATGCGCCTTTAGGCACATGCCTACTGTGCCTAATGGCAAATCCGGCCCTGGAGATCAATCTTTGGGTATCTCCAATGCATCTCCTGTAGGAGAACCACATCAGGATTGAGATGGGAAAGTGACATAAGAAAGATGCGTTTGCCCAGTGAATTCAAACCTCTAACATTATATGTGAGGAATTTTATTTTATTGCCCTTAGTCATTTACGTGTAAACAAGGGAGTGTTAAGTCCAGGGCCTGCCAGGGGGAAGAGGGTGGGATAAAAGGGGAAGGAACATGAGAAAGCATATACAGTTCAAGATAATGCAGCTGAAACATAGAAAAGGTAGTTGTGGTGGAAATAGTCCATGGAGCTAAATTGAGGGGGGGGGTTAAAGAGTAACAATAAGGTGAGAGTGGTGTAACCTAAAAAGATGAACAATAACGTGGCATAAATTACAACAAAAATACATATGCTATGAAATAAATACAACAGTATAAAGTGCAACAGTCATAAACATGTAAAAGTTAACAAGACACATAGATCGGCTTTGGTAGGTAGCAGGAACGCTTACACAGAAGGCACAAAGTGTAAAAGCAAAAACCTTTCAAGCCCATAAGTGATCAGGAGGCCGAGTCTTGTAGTGGAGGCTGATGCTTTGGTTTTATCAACCTTTGCTCCTTGACCTGCCATTCCGGAGCAGAGGCTCTAAGCTTGGCCTAGGTAGGTGCTTGAGTATTGCTTGTGGGTGGACGTAGGCCCCAGGATTCCAAGAGAGAGAAGCCCTGACTAAGACTGGTAACCGTATGGGTCTGGTTGTCATTTGTGACTACTATTCTAATTTGGAAACCCCAACGGTATTTAATATTTTCTCTCCTGAGAACTTCCGTGACTGTGGAGAACAATCTCCTCTGTTGAAGTGTATGTTGAGAGAGATCCTGCAGCAATTGGATCTCCTTGAATCTTTCAGAGAGGGGAGGCCTCCTGCAAAACGTGATCTTTGAGACTGTAACTATGGAAGCATACAACCACGTCCCTTGGTTTGTCAGATGAGAGTGATCTGGGCCTGAGGGACCGGTGGCACCTCTCTAGGGTGTTAGGTTGCATTTCAAAAGAGCCTAATATTTCCTTAAAGAGGCCTGAGAGGACGGCTTGTAACTCAGAAGGCAAAACTGTTTCAGGAATGCCTCTGAATCTAATATTGCTCCTGCGGGACCTGTCCTCAAGGTCAGCTAGCTTAAATTCCAGTTGCATTATCTGGTCGGACAGGGTTTCAGAGTACGAAATAAGATTTGTATGGTCGGTGGCCAGATCGTCATGCTTGTGCTCTAAGTCGTTGACTCAATCACCAATCTCAGAGGTATCTTTACACAGTTCAGCTGAACTACGATGTATCTCTTGGGTGATGGATAAAGTCTAGGCAGCCAGCATTTTCTGCATGGTAGACTCCGTGATGTATCTAGGAGAAGCCACACTGGAATTGATGCTAGATTGGGAACCTTCATCGTGTGAATCCTGGTCAGCCTGACTGGAGACTGACTTGGTAGACCCTTGCTGGGCTGGGAGCGAGAAGTGGTTAAGAACTGTCTTCATAGGCTTTATCTGAGATTCCGATTGTCTCCTACTGGTATGAGGCATGTTGTTGCCAGATAGTGGGCTACAGCAAGTTAGAAGAAAAAGCACACCCCTCAGTTGAAAAGCAGTCTGGTAGTCAGGAGGAGCAGGATTTATGAAGAAATTGCATGGACAAGTTACAAGCCTAACACAGGAAACATTAGTCAATAACTAGTATACACATATGCTGATTAGATTGGGCTACCACTCTGACCTAACCACCATCTTGCTTACCACATCAGGCTTGAAAAAAAATCCCACCAGGACTCTAAGAAGGAAAGGACAATTATCCTACAAGATCCTGAGTGGAGGCAAGGCAGTGTAGATAAATATAATACAAAATAAAATATATGTGAGTACCCATTTGGCATCTATGGATGTTTTTTTGCTGGTGGCATTTTTTATCTACACATGAGGCTCCCCTCTGTTTTGTGTTTATTTCTAGTGCCTGATCTGGATTGATCTGAGAGGAGAAGAGCAGCCGTCAATCCTGTGCCTTCTGTTTGGATACCACACACGTTTGTGGACAGTGCATAGCTCTACCCCTCCTTTTTGGGACTTTTTATTACTCTACTATTATTATGAATTGTGTATATGATTGCATTATATATGATATTGTGATGCTGTATACCTAACTGTTGTATCTTTATTGCAGCTTGTTTGTTTTACTGGCTTCAGTCCACTGTTCTGTTTTTTGTTAGAGAGTGCCCCCTCGCATTTCTGGTTATATTAAATATAACATATAGATGAGAATACACAGCAATAAGCATAACAATTGTCACACTGTATCCTAGACCCAAACCCTCACCTCAGGGAAAAAGGGGGATACGACCCAAAGGAAAGGGAAAAAGAAAGAGGATATGATCCACCCAGACAAGCTGGGGAGGTGAGGGAAGGTTTTACAGGAGGTCTAAACAAGTAATGGAGCAGTAAAACAACCCTTCAGATGTTCACACAATAAACAGTAAAAAAAGAAAAGAAAAAGGCACATATACAACAGCAGTAGAGTAATGTGAACAAGCTGCTAAAATACAATTTGATTGCCTGCAGAGCTTAGCAAAATGTTTTTGAAGAGTCAGACCCATAGAGATAGGGCAGGAATACCTTGTAGGGAGGGGATGATGTAGATCTCAGTGGATGGGAACAAGGAATATGCAGGGTATACCTGGGAATAAGTAAACAGTCTCTGTAACAGTTACACAGATTGCAGGAGCAATGGGCAAATGTCCAGGATCAGGCCCCACAACAGTTGTGCAGGATAGATAGAAGACAAAAGGACAAAACTATGTGCAACCGTTCTGTATATAAATATAGCAATACAAGGATTAGTTCCAGGTGTAGGCAGGGGATATGGTGCAAGGGGTGTAACTCCCTCAGATTAGGAGCCAAGTCCTGGGAACTCTGCCTGTGGATGGGTCCAAAAAAGTAGTACTCTCAGTAGTTTAATCGCATTGAGAACTGCTGGCCCAATAGTGAGTATATCCCCTTGAAGTGGCAGGGCACAATGGCTAGTCTATGGGCTGCCCTGTGGGGTGAAGGCTAATGTGGTGTAAGGCCCCATATGTGAACTTGCAACTAAAGAGGCAATTTAAGGCACAGCTGAATGCCCCCTATGCTTTACTGACTCTTACCTCAAGCGTTGTAAACCAGGAAACCTCCAGTTGCCAGTCAGGCAGCCTGTGTCGCAGGCCGACTTCCAGGAGTAAAGATGGTGTAAGAAGAGCTGGGCCACACTTAGAGAACAGGTCTTGTAGGCAGTTCAGTTGCAGCCCAACTGCCAGGCCCACCGCGTGGCGACAAACATGAGTGCCCAGATTATGAGGAGCGGGCCCAGAACAGCACAATGCCCCAACAGAAGCATCCAGTTGAGATTATCTCTTATATCCTCAGGGGACAGCATGGAGGAGTGTATCAGATCTCCCCAGTGATGAGTGCTCCAGCAGTTTGGCCCCAGCCGGTCCGGTAAATTGAAGAAAGGCGAGGGGCCAGAAAAAAGATGGCGGCCGGTAAGAACTCCTCCTAGATGCCGATAGCACCTCCAATAGCCCTGCGAGATGGAGAGAGTGCCGGAAGAATTGCACCCACCAGCCCAGCCAGGTTACGATAGCCGTTCACAGGAAACAGTGACCAATGCTGCCTGTGGCCGGTCTCACAAGTAGGCGCAATGTCTCTCCAGTCAGTGCACATCCTGCACACCAGGTAGGTGGATGGATGGGCCCAAGAGTAGGTAGGCCCTGGTTCCCTGCTCCGGAGCGGAGCCCTGACCAGCTGGAACCCGGGGGAAGCACCCCAGCACTTGGCAATATGAGATGGGTGGGTAGACAAGGGCCATTGGTGTGGAGTGGTGCAGAGGTCTCAAGGCCCAAGTCGGTTATCTCAGAAATGCTTGAAAATGAGCCACAGACTCGGCTAGAGTAGTTATCATCCTGCTGGGGTCTGACTTCTTGAAAAGATTGATAAAGAAGCCCAAATACTTGATAAATAATAGCTTATAATAGATCCGTAGCAGAGAGCTCATGTGACACAGGTCTGCTCAGTCTGTCTGGTAACTCCGCCCCCTCTACTTTGTAAATTTAACATATTTTTAAAAAAATATACACTTATTTTAAATTTGACTGTAACACATTCCAAAAAAGTTGGGACAAAGCAATTTAAGACTAATAGCGATTTGACATGTTGAAATAAGAAAGTAAAGTGAAACAGGTGTGGCAATAGTGTAATCATAGTATATAAGGAGCCTCCAAAAAAGGCCTAGTCCTTCAAGAGCAAGGATGGGTCGAGTGTCACCAATCTGCCAACAGACAAATCGGTAGGATTTTGGGCATTTCACCTTCTACAGTGCTCAATATAATTAAAAGATTCAAGGAATCCAGTCAAATCTCTGTGCGTAAAATGCAAGGCCGAAAACAACTTCTGATTGTGCGTGATCTCCGATCCCTTAGACTTCACTGTCTCAAAAACCATCATGAGTCTGTAATGGATATCCTGACATGGGCTCGGGAATACTTTGGTAAACTATTGTCAGTCAACACCACACTGCATCCATAGATAAGTTAAGGATTAAATTCACAAAGTAAAACATCAAATAATTTGTTAATAATCGGCTAGATTGCGAGGTTTGCGTTATGAGGGGTGCGGTGCTAACGAGCAGTTTATTCTCACCACTCACTTACAGACAGTGCTGGTTTTTACAAACCTGGCGTTAAAAGACAAGAAGTGAGCGTTGAGCAAAATTTTGCTCCACATCTCACTCCAATACCAGCGCTGCTTAAGTGAGCGGTGAGCTGGTGTAACGTGCTTGTGCATGATTTCCCCATAGGGATCAAAGGGGAGAGCCATCTGAAAAAAGTCTTACACCTGCAAAAAAGCATTGTTTAGGTCTTAACGCAGCCCCATTGATTCCTATAGGGAAATAAAATTTATGTCTACACCTAACACCCTAACATGAACCCCGAATCTAAACACCCCTAATATTACACTTATTAACCCCTAATCTGCCGCCCCCGACATTGCCGACACCTACATTATATGATTAACCGCTAATATGCCGCTCCGGACACCGCCACCACCTTCATTATATGTATTAACCCTTAATCTGCCACCCCCAAATGTCGCCGCCACCTACCTACACTTATTAACCCCTAAACTGCCACCCCCAACGTCGCCGCCACTAAAATAAACATATTAAGCCCTAAACCGCCGCACTCCCGCATCGCAAACACTAGTTAAATATTATTAACCCCTAATCTGCCGTCCTTAACATCGCCGACACCTTCCTACATTTATTAACCCCTAATCTGCCGCCCCCAATGTCGCCACCACTATACTAAATTTATTAACCCCTAAATCTAAGTCTAACCCTAACCCTAACACCCCCTAACTTAAATATAATTTAAATAAATCTAAATAAAATTTCTATCATTAACTAAATTATTCCTATTTAAAACTAAATACTTACCTATAAAATAAACCCTAAGCTAGCTAAAAAATATAACTAATAGTTACATTGTATCTAGTTTAGGGTTTATTTTTATTTTACAGGCAAGTTTGTACTTATTTTAACTAGGTAGAATAGTTAGTAAATAGTTATTAACTATTTAATAACTTCCTAGTTAAAATAAATACAAAAGTACCTGTAAAATAAAACCTAACCTACGTTTCAATTACACCTAACACTACACTATAATTAAATTAATTCCCAAAATTAAATACAATTAAATGAAATTATCTAAAGTACAAAAAAACAAGCACTAAATTACAGAAAATAATAAACAAATTACAAGATTTTTAAACTAATTACACCTAATCTACTCCCCCTAACAAAGTAAAAAGCCCCCCCCCCCCCAAATAAAAAAGCCCTACACTACACTAAATTACAAATAGCCCTTAAAAGGGCCTTTTGCGGGGCATTGCCCCAAAGTAATCAGCTCTTTTACCTGTAAAATAAATTACAAATCCCCCCCAACATTAAAACCCACCACCAACACAACCAACCCTACTCTAAAACCCACCCAATACCCCCTTAAAAAAAACTAACACTAACCCCTTGAAGATCACCTTACCAGGAGAAGTCTTCACGCAACCGGGCCGAAGTCCTCAATGAATCCGGCAGAAGTGGTCCTCCAGATGGGCAGAAGTCTTCATCCAGACGGCATGTTCTATCTTCATCCATCCGGCGCAGAGCGGGTCCATCTTCAAGACATCTGACGCGGAGCATCTTCTTCATTCGACGGCTCTTCTGGAATGAAGGTTCCTTTAAATGATGTCATCCAAGATGGCGTCCCTTCAATTACGATTAGCTGATAGAATTATATCAGCCAATCAGAATTAAGGTAGGAAAAATCCTATTTGCTGATGCAATCAGCCAATAGGATTGAGCTGGAATTCTATTGGATGATTGGAACAGCCAATAGAATGCCAGCTCAATCCTATCGCCTGATTGGATCAGCCAATAGGATTGAACTTCAATCCTATTGGCTGATTGCATCAGCCAGTAGGATTTTTCCTACCTTAATTTCCGATTGGCATTTGGTAAATTGGTCAAAGAATAATTAAGAAACCTGAATTTATTTTTAGAAAAGTGAGAAACTTTAAGAATATTCTTTCCCCAAGTGAGTATAAAGCAGGGACGAAGGAAACAAACAGGAGCTTATTGAGAGAAAAGATACTGGGCTTTTATCCCTGTCATACATGCAAGTCGTGCACTTATAGTAAGAAAACAAAATTGGTGAAATCACAAAACAATAAAAAGGATTATGTCATAAAAGAAACAATAAGATGTTCTGATACTAATGTAATCTACCTACTTCAATGTGCATGTAATTTTCAATATTTGGGACAGACAAGCAGAATGCTCTGTGATAGAATCAGAGAACATATTAGAAGTATAGAACGAGGTAAAACAGATACAAGACTATACAAACACTTTTATGAGAAACATCACAAGAATCCAAGGAATCTCATTTTCGGGGGGATAAAGAAATTAGTTAAAAATAATAGGGGGCAATATGGAATATAGGTTATTGAGACAAGAAGATGAACTCATTTATAAATTTGGAACCTTGTATCCCAAAGGTTTGAACAGCAAACTAGATTTAAATCACAATACTGAGTGATAGAACTGTTGTGGATTTATGGAATTATATATCATTGGGTTGGTTTTTAGACAACCATGTATGGGGTAAGGGTCCAAAATGAAGTATAATATATATCAAACTTAGATTCCTATTGATGAACTTTTAGGATTAGAGTAGATATAAGTACTGGGTAAAAGTTAAATTAATACTTTAATACTCCATTATGACTAATTCACTAACATTATAGGCGATATTTATCAAGCCATCAACCATAAATACGCTGGAATTCTGCAGCTTAATTGTTGCGAGCTTGATCCAACCTAGTTATCAAAGCCTACAGACAAGCAAAAGTTGAAATCTGTGACATAACATACGATCCACCGGTCTCAATCTGACACAGATCGACATCATTACAGATGTTCCGAATACACATTCGGCACTATTTGACATTTTTTAAAGTTATCAAATAGTTAACAGGTACGCTCGTGGCTATTCCAGCCCAGCGTACCTGGTTTTTAATCCGCCACCCTGGAGGCCGCGGATGCCATAGGAATCAAAGGGAGTCTGAAAGCAGCGAAAGCTTATGTTGGATGCTGCCAGATATCTTATTGATTTATATGGTAGAAAACCAGTTACGTTTACACCTAACACCCTAACATAAGCCCCAAGTCTAAACACCCTTAATCTTCCGCCCCGACATTGCCGCCACCTACATAATGTTATTAACCCCTATTTCGCCGCTCCCCGACCCCGCTGCAACCTAAATAAAAGTATTAACCCCTATCCTGTCGCTCCTGGACCCCGCTGCCACTAAATAAACATATTAACCCCGAATCATCTGGCCTCCCATATCACTACAACTAACTAAACCTGTTTACCCTTAAACCGCCATCCCTCCACATCGCCATAAACTAAATTAAGCTATTAACCCCTAAACCTAACAACCCACTAATTTTAAATTAAAATTACAACATGCTTATCTTAAAATAAATTTAAACTTACCTGTAGAATTAAAATAAACTATTAATTAACCTACTCTAACTATTATACTACACTTAAATTAAACTACCAATTAAATTAACTAAATTACATATTAAAAAAAACAAACCGTACTCAAATTATTTAAATATACTTTTTAATCTAATTAAAAATTACTAAATAAAAAGTAAAAAATAAACTACCAAGGGTCATTGATAGTTTATTGTAGGCTAGAGTTTTTTTTATTTTGGGGGCTTTTTTATTTTGATAGGGCTATTAGATTAGGTATAATTATTTTTTATTTTTGATAATGTGGTTTGTTTGTTTTTGTAATTTACTGTTTTTTATTTTTTGTAACTTAGCGTTTATTTTTTTGTAATTTAGTAATTTTTAATAAGGTTAAATAGTATATTTAAATAATTTGAGTAGGGTTAGGGTTTTTTAATATGTAATTTAGTTAATTTAATGGGTAGCTTAATTTAAGTGTAGTATAATAGTTAGGGTAGGTTAATTAATAGTTTAAAAATAGTTTATTTTAATTGTTCAGCTAAGTTTAAATTTATTATAAGATAGGGATGTTGTAATTTTAATTTAAAGTTAGCGGGTTGTTAGGTTTAGGGGTTAATAGCTTAATTAATTTATGGCGATGTGGGGGCTTGCGGTTTAGGGGTTAATAGGTTTAGTTAGTGGTAGTTATGTGGGAGGCCAGAAATTTAGGGGTTAATACATTTATTTAGGTTGCAGTGGGGTCCGGGAGCGGCGGGATAGGGATTAATAACTTTATTCAGGTTTTGATGGAGTCCAGGAGTGGCGGGATAGGAGTTAATAACTTTATTCAGGTTGTGACGGGATAGGGGTTAATAACTTTATTTAGGTGGCGGCGGGGTCCAGGAGTGGCGGGATAGGGGTTAAACATTTTTGTATAGTGGCAGCGTTTAGTGACAGGGTATAAATAAAGTTGGTAAAAAGCCGAATAGATGCAAGATCGATGACTGCTAGTTAACAACAGTCTGATGCTCATCACCCCATACTTGGTGCACGGCTTTTTGACAGCTTTTTTTTTTTATAAATATGGAGATCGTATTCAGGTCCGCGGCCGCGATGTTAGGCGAGCTTATTGGTGCCGTTGAATTCAACAAAGTTGACGGCTTGATAGATATCCCCCTATGAATGTGTTTAAGTTGATGTTAGATGAATAATTTTGAATATGGGTCCTTTAAGATGTAAAAGTAATATATAATCTTCATAGATGACCAATTTCAGAATCAGAATAGATATGAGCCAATACCAAGAGTTAAAATAGTACACCAATATGGATAATTCATTTACGGTAAGAGAACACATATATATTATTATTATTATTTATTATTTTTTATATATTTATATTTATAAATGTATTAATTATTTATACAATATGTCTATTAAATATGTATATTTTTATGAATGGTAATTATCACAAACACATTTATCAAATGGGATATGCAGTATTAAAATAGGGTTATATGAAACACTGTCACTATGATAACATTAGATTGTGAGAGAGAGAAATAAATCCTTTCTAAAACACTACCAATACTTCACATAATTACGAGATTGTTGTTTTTTAAATATCCTTTATGTAGGATGTACACTAGGCCATTTTAGCTGGGTAGATTGTACATAATTGTGTATATACACGTTTTTAAAATTCAGTATAGTTATGTATTCACTTTGAATGAAAGATAAAATGAACAGGAAAAATGAACTAGAGTAATATATATATATATATATATATATATATATATATAATAATGAATAGTGAGGATGAAATGAAATGTATAAATGAAATGTATAAATGATTTACTGAAACTGCAAATAATGAAGATATGGTATAATCATGGTATAACTATAGAGAATATATATATATATATATATATATATATATATATATATATATATATATTCCTTTTTAAGAACAAGAGGGCAAGAAGAACTTATAAAAACCACCAGGAAATAAAATAAGCACCAACAGGGACTTGAGGGGTTAACAGGGACTTGAAGGGTTAATTTTTTGGAAACAGTTTAAGGATCACAGGAGGCAGAGATTATACAGACTATAAAAGGAATAACATGATCAAATATGGCATCTTGATAAAGGCATCCTAGCCGAAACATGTTGAGAAAGCCATATTCTTTGTTTTAAATAATTACTTCAAGGAGCATATCTAAAGAAGAAATGTGGGATTTTAAAAGTTAGAAGGTGAGCACTCACAGAAATAACTTTACTTTTGGCATATCCCAAATAACCAGAAGCGGATCCAGATGTGACGCAGGGTGTATCCAGGAAAAGATTGTCTATCAGCGGTAACGTGATCCATCCAGGAAACACTGAGGAAATATTCAATATAGCAAGTGTGGTCGCTACATAGTGGTAATTGTACCACCCTGAGAGGTACGCAACAAAGAAGGAACCAGAGATTGAGGAGCAAATCCGCTGACGGCGAAGCTCCTGACGGCATAGTGACCTACACAGGAGCGTTTCGATAAAGTCACGGGAGGTATGAGGGAAGCGTGGTAATACATAAACACTGACACCCGCTTAACAGATACTGTTATATCTCTTAACCATTAATAACACAGGTTGAAGGACTAAAAGCATAAAGTGATATAATCAGAAGAATTTCAGCTGAAATCGAGAAAACTTTCTCTTAAGTTCTGCAAAGGACTTTTATTCATACTGTCTCCCTTCGAGTCCCTGCATCTGTATTATTACAACACTTGAAGAAACAATAATCATTGAAAGACCATAGGACTTTATAATAGGATAGTGCTTAGGAGAATTTAAGCCTATTTTAATTTAAGAATACCTTGAAGTTTTTAAAAGTATAGTCATTTTTAGTGTGTGTTTTTTTATTTTCTTTATATTTGCCTATTTAGGTTACAATATGAATGGATACACCGGTATATGAATTAATGTATGTTATTTTGGGTTATTTTTTAAGAATCTAACTTTTTTATCTAACCTATAAGTAGATACTGTTTTTGCTAGAATAAATTTTTAGATTAACTGTCCTTTCACTGAGTTTTTTGTGGAGACCTTAGCTCTTAGCTTACTCTGTATTTCAACCTTATTAATCGAATAATACTTGCGTATTTGCAAGTCTTCTGCAATTAGCTTTTTGCCAAGGTGTATATTATTTTATAGATTGTATTCCATTATATATTCTCAGAGAATATCATTATAGTGACCATTTGGAATATTTTTGATTGGAGCTATCCGTTGTATTTTAATATCATCGAATTATAATCTGTACCACACTATAAATATAAGATTATATATACCTCATTGTAGGATTACATTTTGTATATATATTTATTTTTTTCAATATATTGTAAATGAAGAGAACAGTGTATTCCTGAACAGCAATTGAAATAGTAAGATTACTAAATTCTTGTGGAATTTTTATTTGTGGAGAACACTTTTTTTTTTTAGACAATTTTGTTTGAGTCTAGTTTAATTTATTTGAGTTATTTAAGGGATTAAAGGAGCAATGTCATGCGTACCTGTAAGAAAAAACCCCTTCCCCCCTTAACCATCTACTTTAAGTGAATAAATAATGACATGACAACAGTTGGGATTTAAAGACCCTTGGGTCATTTATTAACTCGAGGCACCCCTGCATGTTTATTTTTTTTTATTTATTTATTTTTAAATTTCTTTTTATTGAAGAAACATAACACAGCGATACATACTTGGCAAGGACGGGTACAGGTATTATTTCAGTTCTAAACATCAGAATAATACAGTAAGAAGTAATCTTAATAGCCAAACTTCTCTGTTCTTCATTTTAACTTTTTGCATATTATTGTGTCATCAAAGGCACCTAGGACCCTGTGTAGGACCTGTTTCTCATAATTATTCAGGTGACACTCAACACACACACACACAAATGGCATCAGTGAGCTTTCTGCAAAGTAAACTAAAGAAAACTAGGGTTATTACCCGCAATGATTAGGCATCATATTAGGCACAGTAGGATACTATTAACAAACTTTTTTCAGTAGGAGAAACTCTGTTAGAACCATCAATCATATGTATATATCCACAAACAAAGGGTACCTAGTCAGATATATTAGACATCCTAACTGTGTAAATAGTGAGGAACATGGGTATAGATATTATAACTTTTCTCAGTAGTAAAGGCCTGAGGAGCTTATCAACATGTATACAGAGGAAAATTTTGGCTGGGGCTCCTCAGACTGGGCAAAGACTACATAACTCTGCCGATAGGAAAATGCATAGGATAAACATTTATCCCTTACCGCATAGGAGGGGGGGGCGGAGAGAAGACTTGTATTATATTTACTCTCGACCGCAGACCTTTGCTGTGCATAAGTAAACATTTTGAAGAAGTCAGACTGTAATCACACCTATATAGTTATTCTAAACTTAGCGGAGTCCATGTGGATACTATTACCTGAAGTAGTGGACATTCCAGGAGTATTTGAAAGTTATGCTATATCTAATATGTTCTGACTGCATTTAAAAGGAAAAATACCAGTGTAGTGGCTAGACATAGTCTTTTAACTAGATAAAGGTGAACTAGCCAAGTCTTCATCCCATATATGTGCAATAAGGAGTGACACAAATTAATAATGCATCACTAAAGGCATTATCCCCTGTTATTAGTACATCCCTTCACAACACAATGTAACCCTTTAGTCAATAGAATGGAAGTTGGCCTTGGCAAGTACATGAGGGTAGCAGTCTATATATGAGGAGTAAATGGCTTTCTAAAGTGAGTACATAATAAAGGACAAGAACATCCAGTAGTGCGGCACATTATATATGCAGCTAAGCGGTTTAAACCTCTATCTTCAAGTCTTCAATAGTTCTGTACAATATCAACAGTAAGAAGAAATATTTACATAGCCTGCACATTTACCATTATTATTCTGCATAACTACATATTAATTGTTTTCATCAAAAATACAGTTACACCAAAGTCTATAACACATAGGCAGCTTTCTCACAGTCATTTATTCCGTGTAAGGTTTCCCAAAGAGAGTCTCAAGCAGCAGCGCCATCATAAAGCAGGTGAAATTAACAGTCTGCACAGGGGTCTCACGGCCTGTTAGGTCGGTGGTTTGTAGTCGTGTGGAAGGCAAAAGTAATCAGCCAACTCCAACTTTGTTATGCAGCACATAATACTGCAGGGCATATTAGAGGTATCAAATATTTCTAGGCAACTAAACAGTTTAGTTATTATCGTTAGGTCTCCATTTGATCCACAAATAGTAAACAGAGAAAAACCTCTGCAGTTCCAAACATCAACTTGTTTTCGTAGAGTGGGACTCATGAATCTGGCCTTTCAGGCTATGGAGCCGTCATTCAGGAGGGTGAAGCCAGAATATATGAAAGCAAGTCACATAAGTAAAGCCAGGTTTACCCTACACCGGTTCTGCACAAACTAATCAGTCGTGTGGTGTACTGGGCAATGAGTAATTCCGCCAACCCAGGCCTTTGCAAAGGTGGACCAGATAGATTCCCATAGCCATCTGAGCTAGTATAGCGGCTACACTTCAAGTCTGGGTGATGGTAAGGAAGAGCCCCCCCGGTAAGGCAATTTGCCTCTGGAGGTAACAGCTTCTGTTTTAGCATACTCACGGTGACACTTTCAGATCTCACAGGAGCCTCGATCGCTACGATCTCCACAACTGATCTCTCCTTCAGGCATCCATAAGGTAAACTTGGTATCTGAGAATCGTCTGCATCTCCCAAATCAGATGCACATTGCAAGGATCCGCTGTTCCCCTGGGGTAAAATACTCTCCGAAGGACAGGCAGTCTCTGGTAAGAGGGGTCGGGTAAGGATCTCTTGGGTAACAAACACAGGCACGTCAGGCACCGCAGCCTCTCCTTCAAAGTATCCAGTGTTACCTTCATCTGGAGTTAGGCGGCATACGGTCACGATAAGCCGGCCTAGCCTACTCATCAATTGGTGATCGTATTCCTGAAAGAGGGCTAGGATAACCACGTGGGGATCCTCGTACCACCTCGCAACTAGGCCACATTAAGTTGCCCCACCGGTGGGCTGTAAAAACTCTCCCAGACTTCTTAATCTTTAAGTCAATCCTTTAGATAGAGGTTTAAAGTCATTTTCTCCTTTATTATAGAATGGCAGGTCAAGTAAAAACCCCAAAATCTCTGTTGAAGCCGGGAGCTGCTGTAGTGTGCGACCAATCTCTCAGCGGTTAGCGCCGCCCCCTGCATGTTTATTTTAATGAAAACATCAGGGCCTTTCTTCAACTTTAACTCTAACTCATTTACATGGTTACATGTAAATGCTCTAACTTTTAACTTAAACGAATATTAAGCAGCATTGTCTAACTAGCTAACTCATATGAAGCGGGAAGCAGGCCCAGGCAGCTGACACAAAGTGGAGCCCGGCTACAACGCAGTACGGATAGAAGGTTTTAACTCGAGCTGTTCGGCCCACCGCAAACCAGGAGGAGCTTTCCCCAGGCACGCGCCTGATTACGTCACTCCTCCTGCAATGGCCGTTACTCTTCCCCGCTTTCTATCTGACACCTGGAACGCTACCGCCCGCCCTTTAGAGTGTTATCACCACTCAAACCTTAGTGGTCCTCTGGATTCGCCAGGTGAACACCCTGCAAATTCCGGAAGGAGCTGAAAAAATTAACGCCCTGGACTGACCAACGGGCTATAAGTCGACTAACCCTTCCCGGAGCCAGGGGGAGGCTAATTCTACCACTTTAATCAAAATTGCCGCTATCAGGGTGGGAGGGGTGGGAGAAGATCTGCAATGGCCAGGAACAGAAAAGAGGGCCTGAAACTCCCAGAAGCCCCTTTTTATTGGTAAGTACAGATCCCTCCCTTAGCCTACAACATTGATGCAAACCTCACTCACACGACCCACATACACTCCTCCTCCCTGCTTCCTTAACCCTTAAGACGTTCCTGGCTAATCTGCAGCCTTGCACTTTCCTAATGAATACATATTTTAACCCATTCCAGCAGTATATGCGCCATCCTTTATGTTTTTTGATATATGAGCATCTTTAAAAAAAATAAAAAAAAATAATAAGTGTACAAAGCAGTTATAAGGGGATAAAGTGAGGGGATGTGCGGTGTTAGAAAAAAAAATGGCACTATAAAGTGCCTTTAAGTTGAAGTCTATGGAGATTGTGTTTTTGCTTTAAAAATATATGTATATGCTTATATACATACATATTTATATGTTAATATGTGTATATACACATGCAAACACATAAAAATATATGTATATGTTCATTTAAATATATATTGAATTTTCTGCCCAATGCTGTGCGACTTACAACCTGTGCTGCTCTTGGTTCTTTACCGTGTCTAATGGCATCAGAACGAGGCTCTCATTGAAGCCTATAGAAGCACGCTCTCATGAGCACAATGCTTCCAGGCCAAGTGAATGTGAGGTCACGTTAGGATTGCTCTTACCTTGTAATAACAATGCACCTTTGTGTGACCTGGTATTACTGAGTGGAGCGTAAATATCACGCTTGTGAAAGCGCAATTTTGCACTCCATTCATATTCTTGCCCTATATAGGGAATACCTGTTTAAATGCATAACATATAGCTCCAGTTCAAATGGCTAAAAAATAAAAAAACGTAACAAAACTTTATGTAATGCAATTACTCTCTGTAAGTTTGGCAAATACAGTGTTTTTGACTTCTTTCATTTAATTAAAAATATAATTAATTACATTTATTCTTTTGATCCACCTGTCTAAGCTAGGAACTTGGAAGAATATGAAATAAAATATCAATAAGATTTTTTTTTCCCTTTTATTTCCTAACATTAAAAATGAACAGTATATTAAGAGTATATTATTTTGCAATACAGTAGTGAAGTGGCAATATATAGTGTACATAAAGTTACTTTAATGTCCCTGCAACAATATTAACTTGAGAAAAGAGTAGAAATGATTAATGCCAACAGATATGATAACAGATATCTATCACTCAAAAAGGATTTTGATCAAAACCTGACATTTTTTTAAGTATTTGCTCTATTTAATGCAAGCAATGGATAAGCCAATATTGTTTGCTTTTTATATTAACCAGTTTGCAGATTCAGACTTAGATAAGGACAATTCATTAATCATTACTAAGTTAGAAATTTATAGATAGAAACAATGTGAATTTCCTGCTTCCAGTGAAAAGGCAGTATTTATGGGTCACTTCCTTTCATCTGGAAAGCAGTCAAACTCATCTTCAGATGACAACGCTGTCAAGCTAGGAGTTTATCGATTTCCCTCATGGACGATGTTTTTCCCTATGCCTGTGCTCAGTCAGTCAAGGGAACAGAGGATATGTTTGAAACAGTGCAGATGAAAGCTGTATTAAAATTAATCTATTAATAAAATCAATCAAAGCACAGCATTTGTGCTTTCAGTTTGGTAAATGTCATTTCATGACACTTTAAATGGAAATGAGAAGCATCAAGATCGGACAATATTAGATGTTTATTGACAATCAAAAAATACTTTTGTAAACATCACTTTACAAAACATAAATGATTATTTAATAAGAAAAATCTTATGTTTCAAATAAAAAAAATAATAATTAGATAAATACAAATGCAAGAATTTATAATACAAATTTAGAAATGTTTTACTACCAGATTTATATACCAAATGTTTAAGGCCCAGATTTATTAAATCCCAAATCAGTTAAATGTATGGGAGGGTTAGCTTGTGTGAAACTCAGAATGCATTAACAGATACAAAAGAAGTCTTTCTTGAAAGCTTTACTGGTATAAATAAGAAGGAACAGTAGGTAGTGCAGATGAAAGATCACAGAAGAGACCTTATGCAAATCACTAAAAGTCTTTTAGCAAAACCAAAGTCCATAATACACTGGTGTTTGATTAGAGTAGTCACAAGGTGAGAGTAACACAGTGGGCGAAATTACATATGCGGTGCAAGCTTCAGCGTAACTGCTGAAACCCGCGTCGTCTGTAATTTCCCCTCGCACATCGGGGAATCACATAAACCCTGTCTGCAGTTTATAAACTGACGTAAGTCGGATAAATTAGCAATGTCTAGAAATGTGAGCAAATACACATTTCTGGAGACGCCAGTAATTTACGGCAGTTTAGAAACTGCCGGCGCCTAAGAAAATTTAAAAAAAGGTAAATATTCTGTAAAAGTCTCTAACCTGCCTCACGTCAAAACTCCTATATTTGCCATCACCCCACAATGCAACTAATAATAAAAGTATTAACCCCTAAACCGCCAACCCCCCACAACGCAATATGCCTAATTAAACTATTAACCCCTAATCCGCAATTCACCCACATTGCAATCTACCTAATAAAAGTATTAACCCCTAAATCTGACAACCCCAACATCGCAAACTACCTAATAAATATATTAACCCATAATCCGCCTTTTAACCACAGCGCAAAACTACCTAATAAATCTATTAACACCTAAACCGTCATCCCCCACAATGCATTAAACATAATTAAACTATTAACCCCTAAACTGTCAACCCCCAACATCTCAATAAACCTAATTAAACTATTAACTCCATCAACCTCTACAACGCAAATAACTAATTTAATGACTAACCCCCTAACCCAACACCCCCTAAATTAACCCTAATTACAAACATTTAAATATTAATTTATAATTAAAATAAAAAACAAGATTACTTTAAAAATAAAGAAAAAAAATAATTAAATTAATCTAAAATTACAAAAAATAAAAAAGTCTAACATTACAGAAAAAAATAAACCAAATTATCAAAAATTATAAATGTAAACCTAATCCCTATCGCCTAGATTTAGAGTTTTACGTTAGCCGTCAAAAGCAGCATTAAGGGCTCCTAACGCTGCTTTTTACCGCCCGCTGGTATTTAGAGTCAGCCAGGAAAGGGTCTAACGCTCACTTCCAAGCCGTGACTTTTCCATACCGCAGATCCCCTTACGCCAATTGTGTATCCTATCTTTTCAATGGGATCTTCCTAACGCTGGTATTTAGAGTCTTGGCTGAAGTGAGTGGTAGAGCCTCTACCAACAAGACTCAATCCGCAGAAAAAAGTCAGTAGTTAAGAGCTTTCTGGGCTAACGCCGGTTTATGAGCTCTTAACTACTGTGCTCTAAAGTACACTAACACCCATAAACACCCATAAACTACCTATGTACCCCTAAACAGAGGTCCCCCACATCGCCGCCACTCTAATAAAGTTTTTTAACCCCTAATCAGCCGACCGCACACCGCCGTCACCTACATTATCCCTATGAACCCCTAATCTGCTGACCCTAACATTGCTGACACCTACATAATATTTATTAACACCTAATCTGCCCCCCCCCAACGTCGCCGCTACCTACCTACACTTATTAACCCCTAATCTGCTGACCGGAGCTCGCCGCTACTCTAATAAAGTTATTAACCCCTAAACCTCCTCACTCCCGCCTCAAAAACCCTATAATAAATAGTATTAACCCCTAATTTGCCCTCCCTAACATCGCCGACACTTAACTTCAAGTATTAACCCCTAATCTGCAGACCGGACCTCGCCGCTACTCTAATAAATGTATTAACCCCTAAAGCTAACCCTAACCCTAACACCCCCCTAAATTAAATATAATTTTATTCTAACGAAATAAATTAAATCTTATTAAATAAAGTATTCCTATTTAAAGCTAAATACTTACCTGTAAAATAAACCCTAATATAGCTACAATATAACGAATAATTATATTGTAGCTATTTTAGCATTTATATTTATTTTACAGGCAACTTTGTATTTATTTTAACTAGGTACAATAGCTATTAAATAGTTATTTACTATTTAATAGCTACCTAGTTAAAATAATTACAAAATTACCTGTAAAATAAATGCTAACCAAAGTTACAATTAAACCTAACACTACACTATCAATAAATAAATTAAATCCATTAACTACAAGTACCTACAATTAAATAAAATAAAATAAATTACAAAAAAACAAAACACTAAATTACAAAAAATAAAAAAGATTACAAGAATTTTAAGCTAATTACACCTACTCTAAGCCCCCTAATAAAATAACAAAGCCCCCCAAAATAAAAAAATACCCTACCCTAATCTAAATTAAAAAAGTTAACAGCTCTCTTACCTTACCAGCCCTTAAAAGCGCTTTTTGCGGGGCATGCCCCAAAGAAATCAGCTCTTTTGCCTGTAAAAAAAAACACAACACCACCCCCAATATTACAACCCACAACCCACATACCCTTACCTAACTCAAACCCCCGTTAAATAAAGCTAACACTACCCCCCTGAAGATCTCCCTACCTTGAGTTGTCTTCACCCAACCGGGACTAAGTCTTCATCCGATGGACCAAAAGAGGGCATCCGGAGCGGCAGAAGTCGTCATCCTATCCGGACAGAAGAGGACATCCAGACCGGTAGACATCTTCATCCAAGCGGCATCTTCTATCTTCATCCATCCGGAGCGGAGCAGAGCCATCTCCTTCCAGCCAACGCGGATCCATCCTCTTCTACTGACGCCTACTCGCTGAATGAAGGTTCCTTTAAATGATGTCATCCAAGATGGCGTCCCTCGAATTCCGATTGGCTGATAGGATTCTATCAGCCAATCGGAATTAAGGTAGGAAAAATCTGATTGGCTGATTGAATCAGCCAATCAGATTGAGCTCACATTCTATTGGCTCTTCCAATCAGCCAATAGAATGTGAGCTCAATCTGATTGGCTGATTGGATCAGCCAATCCGATTGAACTTGAATCTGATTGGCGACTACAGTTCATTCTCTGGGTAAAATACACTGTGTGCAGAATTATTAGGCAAATTAGTATTTTGACCACATCATCCTCTTTATGCATGTTGTCTTACTCCAAGCTGTATAGGCTCGAAAGCCTACTACCAATTAAGCATATTAGGTGATGTGCATCTCTGTAATGAGAAGGGGTGTGGTCTAATGACATCAACACCCTATATCAGGTGTGCATAATTATTAGGCAACTTCCTTTCCTTTGGGTCAAAAGAAGGACTTGACAGGCTCAGAAAAGTCAAAAATAGTGAGATATCTTGCAGAGGGATACAGCACTCTTAAAATTGCAAAGCTTCTGAAGCGTGATCATCGAACAATCAAGCGTTTCATTCAAAATAGTCAACAGGGTCGCAAGAAGCGTGTGGAAAAACCAAGGCGCAAAATAACTGCCCATGAACTGAGAAAAGTCAAGCGTGCAGCTGCCAAGATGCCACTTGCCACCAGTTTGGCCATATTTCAGAGCTGCAACATCACTGGAGTGCCCAAAAGCACAAGGTGTGCAATACTCAGAGACATGGCCAAGGTAAGAAAGGCTGAAAGACGACCACCACTGAACAAGACACACAAGCTGAAACGTCAAGACTGGGCCAAGAAATATCTCAAGACTGATTTTTCTAAGGTTTTATGGACTGATGAAATGAGAGTGAGTCTTGATGGGCAAGATGGATGGGCCCGTGGCTGGATTGGTAAAGGTCAGAGAGCTCCAGTCCGACTCAGACGCCAGCAAGGTGGAGGTGGAGTACTGGTTTGGGCTGGTATCATCAAAGATGAGCTTGTGGGGCCTTTTCGGGTTGAGGATGGAGTCAAGCTCAACTCCCAGTCCTACTGCCAGTTTCTGGAAGACACCGTCTTCAAGCAGTGGTACAGGAAGAAGTCTGCATCCTTCAAGAAAAACATGATTTTCATGCAGGACAATGCTCCATCACATGCGTCCAAGTACTCCACAGCGTGGCTGGCAAGAAAGGGTATAAAAGAAGAATATCGAATGACATGGCCTCCTTGTTCACCTGATCTGAACCCCATTGAGAACCTGTGGTCCATCATAAAATGTGAGATTTACAAGGAAGGAAAACAGTACACCTCTCTGAACAGTGTCTGGGAGGCTGTGGTTGCTGCTGCACGCAATGTTGATGGTGAACAGATCAAAACACTGACAGAATCCATGGATGGCAGGCTTTTGAGTGTCCTTGCAAAGAAAGGTGGCTATATTGGTCACTGATTTGTTTTTGTTTTCTTTTTGAATGTCAGAAATGTATATTTGTGAATGTTGAGATGTTATATTGGTTTCACTGGTAAAAATAAATAATTGAAATGGGTATATATTTGTTTTTTGTTAAGTTGCCTAATAATTATGCACAGTAATAGTCACCCGCACACACAGATATCCCCCTAAAATAGCTATAACTAAAAACAAACTAAAAACTACTTCCAAAACTATTCAGCTTTGATATTAATTAGTTTTTTGGGTTCATTGAGAACATGGTTGTTGTTCAATAATAAAATTAATCCTCAAAAATACAACTTGCCTAAAAATTCTGCAGTCCCTGTATTAACATAGCTAAATCGGAGAATTTGTGACTTAGTAAATCCAATCAAAGTGTCCAAGATATGCATTTTATAGAAGCCAAAGTTCAGATGAAATATTTAGGTATTTTACTCAGTAAGAACCCATCAGAGTGGTATAATATAAACTATAACAATCTATGGATTTTTATATTTAATCAGCTCCGGAAGTAGGGACAGATAGCTTTATCTCTCTCTGATAGGATACAGTTGATTAAGGTTATCCTCTTGCCAAAGATTATTTTCCTTTGCCAAAACCTACCATTATTTATTAGAGATAAAGATGCAAAAAAAAATCAATTGTGTTGTTACAAAGAATTGTGGAACAAAAAAACCCTGCGCATTGCTCTCTCGAAATTGATGCAAAAAAAAAAAAGAATACAGGGGTCTAGGCTTTCCAAATCTCAAATATTATAATTGGGCATGTATGGTAAAGGTGGCGAGTGACTGGATCACGGATAGCAACATAGTTTCATACACAAACGAATGGCTAGATTACAAGTTGTGCATTAAGGTAAAAAAGCAGAGTTAACAGGTCCTAACGCTGCTTTTTACGCCCGCTGGTATTACGAGTCTTGCAGGTTTAGGGGCACCGCACACTTTTTTGGCCTTACCGCAAACCGTCTTACATAAACTTCATAAACCCTTTTTTCTATGAGCCGGTATTATGAGTTTGTCCTGGGAGGCCAAAAAGTGAGTGGTACACCCTCTACCTCCAAGATCCCTAACGCATTTTAAAGTCAGTAGTTATGAGTTTTACACTACAACGCTGTAGCATAAAACTCATAACTAAAGTGCTAAAAAGTACACTAACACCCATAAACTACCTATTAACCCCTAAACCAAGGCCCTCTCGCATCGCAATCACTATTATACATTTTTTAACCCCTAATCTCCCGCTCCGGACTTCGCCGCCACTATAATTAATATATTGACCCCTAAACCGCCGCACTCTGCCACCCCTAACATCGCCGCCACCAAAATTATATTTATTAACCCCTAATCTATCTCCCCACTATATTAAATTTATTAACCCCTAAACCTAAGTCTAACCCTAACACCCCTTAACTTAAATATAATTTAAATAAATCTAAATAAAATTACTATCATTAGCTAAATTCTTCCTATTTAAAATTATATACTTACCTGTAAAATTAACCCTAAGCTAGCTACAAAATATAACTAATAGTTACATTGTAGCTAGCTTAGGCCTAGATTTGGAGTTCGGCGTTAGCCGTGAAAACCAGCGTTAGAGGCTCCTAACGCAGGTTTCTTACGGACTCCGGTATTTAGAGTTCAGTTACCGACACTCAAAAAAAACGCTCACATTTCTACCGACACCTCAGACCCAGTAGTAAACATATACCGACAAAAAAAACATCCACGAATCAAATCAAAAATATTACACAAACTACACTTACAGTCATACAAACACTACACTATGTTTATTTTTCATATTTAATAATATTTCATCAAAATACAAAGGATTAAAGTTGCGAGATCTCGGGTGTTTGAAAAAAAACAACACAAATCCATTTTCCCATTGACTTACATTGACACACGGGAAAAGACCCTCATATACCTACATCTAACTAATAACATTATCACAAACATACACTCATCGATGCATACAAACAATATACACCACATGACATACACAAAATATTTATTTATTACAAAAAGAACACGATTTAGTTACTTTTTCACAAAAGCTCATGACGTCACTCACTTTACGATTGGGAAGACGTGCTCGTGCACGCGAAACCCTCATTTCCCTAATGCACGCAAATAGCGTAGACAGAAAAACTCCAAATACCAGCGCTAGAAAAGACATGATTTCATGCGTTAGACCCAGCTATGATAAATAGATCAAGAAATTACTATTTCCCTAGGTTGGATTTATGGATTTTACTGTTTGAATATTCACAACACCATTAAATTCTTTCAGACTTTTATATTACATCAAATACAATTCAACATCACTAGTAACAACATTTTTTTTTTTTAAATATTACATTTAAACGGACACAAAAATAATGTCAACTTTTCAGGATTCACAAACACTACACAATGGGAAACAATTCTCATTTACCTTTATTATTGCATTTCAGTTATTCAACTCATATGCTTGCAGCAACAGCATATCTACATAGGCTTAACACATGATCACTCATGGATGCACATACATTACTTTTAACATTCACTCATACATGTGCATTCAAATGATGGGGGGAAAACACATTACATTCTCTAGAGGAATCACAAAACACAACATATGGATTTTACTGTACTTTTAACATCATGATTCCATCACCAGAAACCATTAGGAATTACGTACAACAAGAACATCATTACACCAGATTACAGATGTCACTTTATGGGAAGGAACAACAATGCCAGACCGCTATATAGAAGTCAGCATATGTGGGACACAATCACAATATATACGTACATGTACATAACACTCATCACCCATCACGCAACCACAAAGCACACATTTAGATTTTATTCAGCACACAATAACAATGTAGTCAAATACAACAACACAATGAGGATTTCAGAACTACATAGGCAGGTTAATAATATCATGACGTCATTAGAAGATTCAACCATACACATCACAGATTCACGACTGTACCGCCCCTTTCAGAACTTTAACACTCAATACTACAAAACAACATATACGTAAACAACAGTTTGGAACAGCATTATTAAGGCGATTTCAATGGGACAATTAATAAATCTTGTCAGATCGCAAATCACTTATATATATATAATACTACAGATGACAGCCAGAAGTTCTTCAGTATTAAAGCCATTTGAATGGGACGTATACAATATTGACATCTCGGCAATCACTTATGTATACAATACTACAGATGACAGCCGGAAGTTATTCAGTATTAGTGCGATTTGAAAGGGACGCATACAATATTGACATCTCGGCAATCACTTATATATACAATACTACAGATGGCAGACGGAAGTTATTCAGTATTAGTGCGATTTGAAAGGGACGCATACAATATTGACATCTCGGCAATCACTTATATATACAATACTACAGATGGCAGACGGAAGTTATTCAGTATTAGTGCGATTTGAAAGGGACGCATACAATATTGACATCTCGGCAATCACTTATATATACAATACTACAGATGGCAGACGGAAGTTATTCAGTATTAGTGCGATTTGAAAGGGACGCATACAATATTGACAGCTCGGCAATCACTTATATATACAATACTACAGATGACAGCCGGAAGTTATTCAGTATTAGTGCGATTTGAAAGGGACGCATACAATATTTACAGCTCGGCAATCACTTATATATACAATACTACAGATGGCAGACGGGAAGTTCGGAATTATTATTGCGATTTTAAAGGGACGCATACAATATTGACAGCTCGGCAATCACTTATATATACAATACTACAGTTGACAGCCGGAAGTTATTCAGTATTAGTGCGATTTGAAAGGGATGCATACAATATTTACAGCTCGGCAATCACTTATATATACAATACTACAGATGGCAGACGGGAAGTTCGGAATTATTATTGCGATTTTAAAGGGACGCATACAATATTGACTGCTCGGCAATCACTTATATATACAATATTACAGATGGCAGCTGTTACTTTATCGTTTACAAACAATATTGCAGCAACATTGATCGATCACATTCGATGCACATTATACACAACTATGCACTTTCATTCATGTTAGCCTGGACGTGTGCTTGTTACTATAAGATCGCGTTTAAGAAATATTGATTACGCATATGATCAAGCATTACAAACATGCACTGTATGTGTGATATTGTACACTTTCACATTGAGAATCATTGTTTGAAACTAACATTTCAGCAAACAACAAATAAACGCCCACTGTGAAAGCATTCGCGCTGCTCACATACAAACAGGTGAATACAATCAGCAATCATTACAAACTCACTACCATTGGACTAATTGTACTATAAATCCCCCAAACAACATGTCCAATGCATCACTTGTGATCCACATCAGATCAAGTGCTTACCTTGTTACGCTGTTTTGAAAGATGGATGACGATGACATGGTAGACGCTGCTGGTGCTGCTATTGGCGAACTAGCTGTTGGTTGAATCAGGCAGCCTCAGCGGCTCAGACTGAGACGAAGGGGTCATCTGGTTCGAGGTCCTCGTGTCTACAGGGTGAGACCCACCTTGGAAAACATGAGTGACTTTGAGGTTTTTGATAAGTATCGGCTCGATTGAGAACAGCTCATTGGCCTTTACGATCTTCTTAAACCTCATTTGGAGCCACGTATAAGAATAAGGACTGCTGTTCCCGCCATGAGTAGGATGCTAAGCTGTCTATACGTCCTGGCCTCCGGGAGTTTTCAATCCGGAGAACTGTACATGCATGGCCTGGCTCAAGGTACATTCTCTGTGGTGTTTGATAACTTTCTGGACGCCATGGTACGTATCAGTAAGCAATACATAGGATTCCCACAGAATGATGGTGATTGGAGGCGCCTGAAGCGGGAATTCTTTGATATTGCTCAAATGCCCAATGTCTTGGGAGCCATAGATTGTACCCACATTGCGCTGCGTGCTCCAATTGATGACTCGCCCTTCAGAAATCACAAACATTTTCATAGCCTCAACGTGCAGTATGTTTGTGACGCACAGATGAGGATTATGCATGTGTGTGCGAATTTTGGAGGAGCTTGTCATGATGCCCGCATCCTCTCTCTGTCGTCCCTGTGGAGACAGTTTGAGGAAAGAAAAATGCCCCCTGGTTATCTCGTTGGTGAGTATTTGTGCACAACATGGTTAATTATTGTGACAATTGCCACTGTAGTTTTAAAATGTTAGCGTAATGTTCAGCTATAGGATGCAATTTAACCATATATTTTCCCCCCGCTAATGTTTACTTTTAGTTCAATGCAGATATGTAGCATGTCTTACCTTAAATGCTCAGAGAATGTAATGTAACCATGTAGTTAGCATTTTACACAAGGCTTGATTTAGGAGAAATACGCATATGTAGCATGTCTTAGCTGAAATGTGAAGATATTAGCTAATGCAATTTAACCATGTCATTGTCTCTTTCCGCAAATGTCTTTTAGTTCAATGCAGATATGTAGCATGTCTTACCTTAAATGCTCAGAGAATGTAATGTAACCATGTAGTTAGCATTTTACACAAGGCTTGATTTAGGAGAAATACGCATATGTAGCATGTCTTAGCTGAAATGTGAAGATATTAGCTAATGCAATTTAACCATGTCATTGTCTCTTTCCGCAAATGTCTTTTAGTTCAATGCAGATATGTAGCATGTCTTACCTTAAATGCTCAGAGAATGTAATGTAACCATGTAGTTAGCATTTTACACAAGGCTTGATTTAGGAGAAATACGCATATGTAGCATGTCTTAGCTGAAATGGGAAGATATTAGCTAATGCAATTTAACCATGTCATTGTCTCTTTCCGCAAATGTCTTTTAGTTCAATGCAGATATGTAGCATGTCTTACCTTAAATGCTCAGATAGAGAATGTAATGTAACCATGTAGTTAGCATTTTACACAAGGCTTGATTTAGGAGAAATACGCATATGTAGCATGTCTTAGCTGAAATGGGAAGATATTAGCTAATGCAATTTAACCATGTCATTGTCTCTTTCCGCAAATGTCTTTTAGTTCAATGCAGATATGTAGCATGTCTTACCTTAAATGCTCAGATAGAGAATGTAATGTAACCATGTAGTTAGCATTTTACACAAGGCTTGATTTAGGAGAAATACGCATATGTAGCATGTCTTAGCTGAAATGGGAAGATATTAGCTAATGCAATTTAACCATGTCATTGTCTCTTTCCGCAAATGTCTTTTAGTTCAATGCAGATATGTAGCATGTCTTACCTTAAATGCTCAGATAGAGAATGTAATGTAACCATGTAGTTAGCATTTTACACAAGGCTTGATTTAGGAGAAATACGCATATGTAGCATGTCTTAGCTGAAATGGGAAGATAGAGAATAATATTGAACTAGATATTTTAAAGTTAAAATAAATATTTGTTAATGGATTATCGTGCACAAAACTTTTTATTGTACTACAAATACTATTTTGAGGATTCTGTTGGAAATATGTTCTGTTCATAATTTATAGGTGATTCTGGGTACATGAGCCGGCCTTGGCTCATTACCCCCTTGCGTAGCCCGACTGATGTGTCTGAGGAGCGCTACAATAGGGCTCATAAGAGAACCAGGGCGGTGGTTGAACGGATATTCGAGCTCCTGAAGATGAGGTTCAGGTGCCTGGACAGGTCGGGAGGAGCCCTCCAGTACAACCCAAAGAAGGTGGCTAAGATCGTTGTAGCCTGTAGCGTCCTGCATAATATTGCACAGCGGGCTGGGATGCTGCAGGCCGCCCGGCCAGACAGAAACCTCCTCAGAGATGAGGAGGATGATCCTGTTCTAGAGGGGCCATTCCGGGACGAGGGCCTCAATGTCAGAGCAGACATCATCAACCGCCACTTTAGACGGTAAAGAATAGAAAAGTTAGACTGGAGTATTATCAATAGATGTGAACTGTAGGGAAATGACAAGTAGAGAATTGTGCAAACATGTTAGGATTGTTCATCAAATGCTAAAAATGTGTTTCATTTAATAATATAGGTGATGCTCTGGCCATTGGGTCCTGTAGCGAGTCTTTGCCACCTGGTTTTTAAAGAGGACATCAGCTGGTAAGTATAAATGTCTGGACTGTTGCTGTCATGAATTGTACACAAATACATCATATGGCATACATTTTCTAAACTAGTATTTAGTTTACACATTACTTAAAATGTAAATACTCAGAAAGGGATCCTCTAGCATGACTATGGTTCAATGTCACACATTAGAGGTTTGTTCTGCTCAATATGACTCATCTTCACACTTGATAGAACATAACACAAGATGCTACACAGTAAGCTAGTGACAGAAATTTCTTATGAAATGGGGGGTGGGAGAGGGCTAGAGAAATGATTCACACACTTGTAGTAATTTTGAATAAACCTTTTATGCCATTAGGGAGCTGACTTAATCTAAAGACTGAAAGGGAAGAATTAGAAGCCTGACAGTGAAGATTGCCCAGACTGACAGTGGAAAAAGCCAAGATTGAAATTGAAGTATACCAATGGGATCATGTCTGGCATTATCTTTCAAATCTGCTGACCTTGAAAAGCATACAAAGACATGTTCACATGGTAAGTGCCAACTATTTAATAGAATAAGGCTGTTGAGGCATCCTATTGGAGACATTTAAATGATTTTCTAATTTTTAGATGGTATTTCACAGTCCTCTATTTTTGAAATGATGAATAAGACACCTATTGAAGATCAACTTTTTACCCCTGAATTGACTTTCAAAGACCATGCATTATCCAGGTTGGTGTACCAATGCATGCTAGTTAATAATCACATTAAGAATGTTGATTATTGGTAGCTTACATAAATTAGTCATACATATTTCATCATTAGATATTTAGGGATCACAATCATAAAAAGGAATACATATTATAGTTGATATAGAGGTATTTGAATGGACATGAAATATGACATTTATGTTCAATATATATATTATTGAAATGTGATATACATTTTTATGTATAATTCGAAAATCATATATATTTTTTTTAAATATAATTAATAAATATCTTTAAAAAATGTTGAACAAAGTTAGAGCATAGACACAAGATGATTGTAAATGTATTTTATGATTCTTTGACTACGTGTATATTAACTTTTGTAAAAAAAATTTTTACATTTCAGATTGGCATCTGATGACTTCCAGGAATATATTTTTATTTTTGGTTCAGAAACTATTAAATTTTAAAATGGTAATAATAAAAAGTTTAGTATTAAATACACTCTTTGGAACAGATTATAATAAATATCCATATAATCTGTCAATAAAAATCAATTTGACTCCCATGACTGGTAGTTGTCTATTTGACAAGCACATGCATAAGATCAAATAATGCTTTAATTGTTGAAAATCCACTGATTCAGAGAATATTACATTAAACTATCTTTTTTAACATTCATTGGGGAGTGAGATCCATCGATGCTTTTCTTTTGAAATTCTTAGATGTTAAAATAATTTCGGATATGTAGTCAATTTCACAAAAATTATTTTTTTTTCACTTTTAAGAAGGGGAAGTGGTTCAATTACATTAAAGTGACAGTGTTGTTGAATGTAAAATTAATTTTATAAGATCTTGTATCTTCCTTAGGTATCTCAAAACATTATTTGCAAAATTATTTTAATTTTTACATTTATAAATGGTAGGTCATTTAACTTTATATTTTTCACAAGCTAGTTATTGGATGGCAGGTTAATCAATTTGATTTTCTAGTGGAGTCATTTAACTATAGTTAATAATATTATGTAGTTTTTAAAATCTTACCTCTTGGGTTAGACATCACATATCTATATATAATTTTCATTCCCCTTTAGTTTATTTTGACAATGTTAAATCAACATTACAAATGTTTTGGTCCTTAAAGGGACATTCACAAAGTATATTGTGTATTGATTTTTAAATTATTCATAAAATAATTTAAACATATTTAGAAAGTACTATAGAATTACATTCAGTCTTTAAATATACTTTGTAAAAAAAAAATCAATGCACATATCTTAGTCAGTTACATAAGGTATCTATGTGCAACCAACAATCAGCATCAAAATAGCCTATGTAGATATGTATTTAATCCAAAAATATATATAATTACAATCTAATGATTGAATACCAAAACATATTAAGTTGTTCAAATATTATAATCTTATCCAAAATGCATACATAACATATAGCTTAATGTCCCTCTAAGCTGAAGACTCCGAAATACCTCCTTTACAATATATATTTCAGTCAGTGTGTAAAACAATCCAGAAGTTAATCTAAATTTTATTGACTCATATGTTATACTAATTTATAAAAAGGAAGGTGCCTAGGTTTCTGATATTTCAAGCATTATTGTGAAATGTTTATTTAAAGGGACATGAACTAAAAATATACTTAAAGGGAGACAGTTAAAAAATTAATGATTTATACATTCTGAATGAGTATTCTATTTTAAGCAACTTTAAAAATTGTCTCATATTATGAATGCTCCTTGTGATGTTGCTATCATTACTTTTAAAATAAGGCATTAAATAAATAATTTATTAGCTTCAGTACTCTGGACTGAACTTGGTTTTTTGTGGTGGATTAATTTATCCAACAATCATCAAGGACAACCCAGGTTTTTGAAACAATTGTCCGTAATCTCAAATATCATTATTGATTTGCAAAGAAAGATAACAAGATAATTGTTAACATTTGAGAATCGGATTAAATTATAACGTTGATTAACATTTCATGCTCAATCTGAATCACCAACGCTAAATTTGTTTGGACAGTGTCCCTTTAAGAGATTTAAAGAGTGTATTTACTTCTCTTCCTATCTTGACATACTTTGCTTGAAAAGCATATCGAGATAGGCTCAGTAGATGAAGATTGGTGGATGCACAGAGATGCCTTATGTGATTGTCTCAACCATGTGCATTTAAATTTCTTCTGTTAAATACTAAGATAAATTGATTTACATTTTAAAGTCTAAACAATTTTCTATCTCTACAGATCATTTGATACAATTGTTTGTTTGTAATGTCTATTTAAAAATAAAGACGCCATTGCACAATAACATATATGAGCACTTCAGACAAATACAAGCTTGAGGTTTATACTAATAACAAACAAACCTGTAGTTTAACATTTATAAACAGATTATCCAAGTGAATGACCTTATAACATGAATTTGAACATTCAGAAATATTGCGTGGGAAACGCATCTTGAAACACCAGATTAGCATCTTTAAACATTAGAGTCTAATGTCACGTAATAGCACACAATCAATGTGCATTATGAAATACATTTAATAGAGCAATATCAATACTTCACAATAAGTCAATAAATGGATTTTATGAACAATAAAGACATACAATATTAAATGTGTATTTGTATTAAAGAAACAGACCGAGAAATGTCTACAACATTAATAATGTGACAGTATTAGATGTTAAATAAAATGTAATCATTAATATTTAACGGATCACGGATATTAAATCTGCGTCACACATATCCGCATGACAGGCCCATGAGTTACAAATAAGTCTACATGAAAAATGAAGTTACAGCACCACCATGAGGTATGTGTAAGGAAGTTACTAAGATATGAAACATTAAGGAACGGCCAATCAGAGTTCATCACACAAACACAACTTGAGTCAGGATGGTCTCACAGACATTCTAACAATATTTCAAACTTTTATCCAATCAGATGTACAGATAACTTGTCCCATGGTGCATCTCATGTTTACTTCACCATATAAAAGTCCATTACACGTTGCCATCTTTGTCAGTTCTCTAATGCCTGCAGGCAGTATATATTATATCCCTACATATATTCTACAACCCAGCAGGCATGTCAGCTCCCAGGTTCACCAAGGAGGAGAGCTCTGCACTGGTCCACGCCGTCAAGGACTTTTATCCCCAGCTCTTTGGGAACAAGAGGAGGTTGACAGATGCGCCTGTTAAGAAGGCCCTCTGGGAGTCTATCACCAATGCGGTTAGATTGGTGTGTGACGTCCAGAGGACCCAGGATCAGATCATGAGGAGATTCGGAGATATGAGGTTGCGGTTAACCAAAAAAGTCAACCTCATAAGGGACTGGGTACAAGCCCGTAAAAGAGGTGGCAAAAGAGAGGCCCCACGGAAACTGTACCTACTCCCTTATGAGGTGACTTTATGTGAGCTCCTCAATCTCCGGGTCCCCAAAAGATTCAGATCCTCGCCATCCTCGGCCTCCTCTTCTTCCCTCCCAGCTGCGGGATCTGAAAGTCCTGACGCGGGGGCCAGGGCAGCTGCTTCTCCGTCCGGTGGCCTGGGAGGAGATGGAGAATCCGAACCAGGTAATTATCCAACTTCATATAATATCTTATTTTTTTTTTTTTAATCAATAAATGTGTATATAGTCAGATACTAAACCTATACAGATCTCACAACATACACTACATATGATGTTTAGATATTTGATTTTAGATTAGTGACACATGAAATAGGAATGATGTGTCTTGCGCTCTACAGAATATGCGTCACAGAGCGAAAATGGAATTGCGCATACACGTTAACATGGCTTTGCTGTAAGTGGCATTGCTTTATACATGTTGGTCAAATGACGGATGCGTAATTCCACTTTGAATCATTGCGCAATGATCGCGAAAATGGAATTGCGCATACACGTTAACATGGCTTTGCTGTAAGTGGCATTGCTTTATACATGTTGGTCAAATGACGGATGCGTAATTCCGCTTTGAATCATTGCGCAATGATCGCGAAAATGGAATTGCGCATACACATTAACATGGCTTTGCTGTAAGTGGCATTGCTTTATACATGTTGGTCAAATGACGGATGCGTAATTCCGCTTTGAATCATTGCGCAATGATCGCGAAAATGGAATTGCGCATACACGTTAACATGGCTTTGCTGAAAGTGGCATTGCTTTATACATGTTGGTCAAATGACGGATGCGTAATTCCGCTTTGAATCATTGCGCAATGATCGCGAAAATGGAATTGCGCATACACTTTAACATGGCTTTGCTGTAAATGGCATTGCTTTATACATGTTGTTCAAAATGAAATGTGAATTATTAAATATGTGAAGAATACAGTATTCTTATTTTCAATATTATACATAATAAAAAAAGAAGAATCCAAATAAATTATAACATATGCACATCAATTGATGAGAATGAAATAACACCAAAAAATAATTAAAGCTACAGTAAACAACACAACTGATTGAAAATAAGAGTACAGGATATATTTATCATGAATTGAATTGAGGAAAAATTAACTCATGGGACTACCAAAGGATTAATATTTTTAAATTGATTTGCTAATAATGTAAAGATTTTAAACATGGCATGATTTGTATTAATGATATGCAATCCTCATTTAATATATTACAGATATGGATGTTGCTGCTGGATCCTTAAGGCAGGGCTTGTCACAGTATGGTATGTCTCATTTTAATTGACATTTGTCTTAGAAACATGGACAGAACATTACATACTAAATCCACATTGTTCTATATTTATATGTAATGTCCCTTTAATAGATGAAAATTAAATAATTCTTCGGATATCCTTAAATAACATATTAGATTTGAATTGCATGCTCAATCCCATTCATTACATCAACATATGGAGTAGAGAATTCATTAACACCAACATTGTCAAATCAATATAATTTTATATTAAAGGGATACTGATCATTAATTATTAATGTTGTCATTCAGATAGAGTATGCAATATTAATAAACATTTAAATATAATACTATCATCATATGTGAAATATTCTATTGCTAAATGTATTTTAAAATCAAGAATGTACGTTTATCTGCATCTCAATTTTGGTTGAACAACCTGGGTTTTTATTGATGATTGGTGGATACCTTCAACAAACAATATTTATTGAATACAATATTGCTTATCTGCCTTTAAGATTAAAATGTAGCAACATTCCAATTATAATAGGAGTCAATGTTAAATCATTTTGAACAGTTTGAACAGAGAAATCAATGATTTAAATTAATCATGTCAGTGTCCCTTTAATAAACAATAGATTCATTCATCTTTACATTCTTTGGATTAAACAATATTGATATATAATTCACATATTCACTGTTGGAGTTACTTTATAGATATCAGCATACTCTAACAGCACCATGATTACATATTTGTACTAATCAATTTGGTTTTGTATTGTGATAAATATGTGTTGTGTCCTAAACAAGATTACTGTACATTGCACAAATGGCTCGATGTGCCACATGTGTTTGTTTAGATTTGTCAACAGCTGCTCTTCAAAATGTGGTTTGTGTGTATTCTTTTAAGAACATTGATCAATGGGTATATTTAGATATGCAATAGCATCGTATGAGATGAGTTTGATGTCTAATATAGTCTGAAATTAAACATATGTTCAATACATCATTTTTAACAGAATCCCCTTGATTCAATCAAGCATTTTCTGGTTTAATGACTGCTCTATTCTTCACATTTTCAAGTTGATTAATCTTAAAATTCGATACAGATGTGATTTAGTGATATCCCAAATGTGTTTCCTAATATATATCTATATCATTCATAGAGAGAGTTGGTGTGGTGAGCCCACAGGAATCCAGCAGTGACATAGAGCCGCCTTTGCGGTCTCCTGGTAAGTCCATTGACTCATTTATATGTCATTGAAGGTGTATTGGTAATCAATATTATGAGCATGATTCTGATGAAGCATAACATTTGAAACAAACATATAATTTTCTCTTCTGATTATATATTAATTTTCTTTTAATATTGAAAGATTAATAATTAAAACTTTATTAGTCTACACATTTGTTATTCAGAAGATGTATAGCATATGTTTGTTTCCATGTTCATTTTTGACAACAGTCATCAAGTGATACACACATGAGAAATCTTAAATGTTCTATGTACTATGCTTTTATGATTTTTAAATTAATACAAACAATACATCGAAAATATGAATAATTGAGAATAACAAATCTAATGTAATTTGTATGCTCCATCAAAATGATGTAAATCATAACTTTGGGTGTGTATATCTTTAATGCAACATTGATGTGTGTCTTTGAACAACAGTAACATATATTATAATATCTGTTCTTAACGTGTACACAACATGTTATGTTTTACAGAGATTGATTTAACATATGTGACGGAGGAGGAAGAGGCTGCCTTGGAGTCTAATGGTATGTGAAATATATCTATCATGTTTCCAACATGTTGCTTTATTTGAAATCATTTCATTGAAGACATTCAAAGTCTACAGCTTTTGCACTTTAAAAAGGAATATTATTTGTCTGTTCAAATACACTACTGCCCCCTTTCTATATCAGGCAGCATGAATTTTTTTTTTTTTTTTAAAAATGTATAATTCATGCCATCATTATGTCACATGCATATTCCAGGCCAAAACACAATAATAATGTTATAATTGTACAGACAGTAATTGATATTCATCTGAGTGCCTATATGCATACCATATCCTCATTTCATAATTGTTTAAAAATTCAAACACACTTCTAAGTATATTGAAAACATAATCAATTTGAAATGCGTTGATTTGATTTCATGATGTATGAGATGTTAATATATATTTATTAAATTTTCAGATGGATCCACCACTTCTGGTCATCTGGTTTCCGCCCCTGCCCAGTCCCCTGACCAGTCACAGAACCCTCCCCATGCCCAGACCCCTGCCCAGACCCCTGCCCATGCCCAGACCACTGCCCATGCCCAGACTCCTGCCCATGCCCAGACCCCTGCCGGCCCTTCCCATTTATCATTTCCTGCCCCTCCCAAAAAACGCCCCTACAACCCCCTTCGCCGTTCTCCCCGTATTATGGCCCGTACAGCTGCCCAGACCCCAACTCCCCACTCCCCAGCTGTACGGCCTACCCCGGAGCATCAGCTCATCCCTCCCCAAGCCAATCCCATCCCTCCCCAAGCCAATCCCATCCCTCCCCCTGTCTCAACCTTCATTGTCCTGAGTGTTGGATTGTCCTTCCCAGGCAAAGCTGTAAGTATCATTCAAAATCAACATTATAAGATACTTAAAGGTACACTGAAGGAAAATATTTTCTATTGTGATTCAAATAGAGCATGCAATGTTAATCAAATTTATAATTTACTACTCTTATGAATTATTCTTCATTCTCTTGATATCTTTATTGAAACAAAGAAATGCCTATAATTATTTTAAAAAATAAAATAATTGTGGACATCATTTCTTTATTGTTGGATGAATGTATCCATCAACCAGCAGGGACAAACAAAGTTGATAAACAAATATGGCCTGCCCTAAAAACCGACATTCTTGCATTCAAAATCTAGCTATAGAATTCAAACATTTAAAGAATATGTGTAATTTTTAAATATTTGTAATGTTATGCTCTATCTGAATCAGTCAATTAAATATTTAGGTTCAGTGTCCCTTTAATTGGATATCACTACATATACCAATCACCACTACTTGGATCCAACAATTAATGTACAAATGTTTATACATTATCTCTTGTCTAACCCAGTGGGAATGTAATTTCTTCAGGTTGCTATGTTTACACAGCTTGTCCTCAATGCCAAAATGTTTAAGGATAGGTGTGCCTACCACAGTATAATTAAAATATTTAAATTGCTAATGTAAGTACCTTTAACAAGATTTTATACACTCAAGCTGTATAAGTGGATCATCTAAAACCAATTAAAGGGGACAACATGTTTGAGTAAACTGTCCCTTTAATGATTTCGGTCTGTCTGAATAACATAATTCATGTGTAAAGAATACATTTAAACTAATTGATGTAAAGAATGATTTGTCTTTATGATGACAATGTATCTTTTCTATTTTTTTTTGTCTGTTGTGTAATTATCATTAATATTTAATGTATTCTTTATTTTAGGCTGTGACTCAGCATGGCTCATGCTAGAAGGTATAGCAAGAGTAGAGCAGGCCGTGTTGAGGAACGCAGCTGTCCTGAGAGGGATGAACGACACCATGCAGGCCCAGCTCCGGGTTCAGGACTTGACTCTGCGTGAAATTATGCGATTAAGTTCAAGGCCTGAATCTGGAGCTGGACATGCACAGGACGATGAAGAGGATGACCAGTAAGTGGAGGATCTGGAGATGCTCCAAGGTGGCAGATAAGAATCCTCCGTCCACATGTTGATGTTTTTTTTTATTGTTGCCATTTGGCCTTTTTAAAAGTTTATTGTTGCGCCTGTTGCACTCTTTTACCTTGTCATATGTCTCCAATGGGGCTATGGTGGCCCTTGGCAACTCTCTTCATGGACTGTGATGCACTGTGTTACCTTGTCATATGTCTCCAATGGGGCTATGGTGGCCCTTGGCAACTCTCTTCATGGACTGTGATGCACTCTTTTACCTTGTCATATGTCTCCAATGGGGCTATGGTGGCCCTTGGCAACTCTCTTCATGGACTGTGATGCACTGTGTTACCTTGTCATATGTCTCCAA
Source organism: Bombina bombina (assembly GCF_027579735.1). Classification (NCBI taxonomy): domain Eukaryota; kingdom Metazoa; phylum Chordata; class Amphibia; order Anura; family Bombinatoridae; genus Bombina; species Bombina bombina. The sequence goes on from NC_069505.1 coordinate 150,891,548, forward strand.
TGGGGCTATGGTGGCCCTTGGCAACTCTCTTCATGGACTGTGATGCACTGTGCTACCTTGTCATATGTCTCCAATGGGGCTATGGTGGCCCTTGGCAACTCTCTTCATGGACTGTGATGCATTGTGTTACCTTGTCATATGTCTCCAATGGGGCTATGGTGGCCCTTGGCAACTCTCTTCATGGACTGTGATGCACTGTGTTACCTTGTCATATGTCTCCAATGGGGCTATGGTGGCCCTTGGCAACTCTCTTCATGGACTGTGATGCACTGTGTTACCTTGTCATATGTCTCCAATTGGGCTATGGTGGCCCTTGGCAACTCTCTTCATGGACTGTGATGCACTGTGTTACCTTGTCATACGTCTCCAATGGGGCTATGGTGGCCCTTGGCAACTCTCTTCATGGACTGTGATGCACTCTTTTACCTTGTCATATGTCTCCAATGGGGCTATGGTGGCCCTTGGCAACTCTCTTCATGGACTGTGATGCACTGTGTTACCTTGTCATATGTCTCCAATGGGGCTATGGTGGCCCTTGGCAACTCTCTTCATGGACTGTGATGCACTGTGTTACCTTGTCATATGTCTCCAATGGGGCTATGGTGGCCCTTGGCAACTCTCTTCATGGACTGTGATGCACTCTTTTACCTTGTCATATGTCTCCAATGGGGCTATGGTGGCCCTTGGCAACTCTCTTCATGGACTGTGATGCACTGTGTTACCTTGTCATATGTCTCCAATGGGGCTATGGTGGCCCTTGGCAACTCTCTTCATGGACTGTGATGCACTGTGTTACCTTGTCATATGTCTCCAATGGGGCTATGGTGGCCCTTGGTAACTCTCTTCATGGACTGTGATGCACTCTGTTACCTTGTCATATGGCTCAAATATTCCTTATTTTTACAAGATTATTTCTAAATGTTGTTGATGTTTTCTTACATACTAATAAAAGACATGGAATTGCACGATTCTTTGTCCTCATTCTTCATGTTATTTTTTTAAAGCTCTAGTTTATCTTGTTGATCCTTAAAGGGACCTACCAAAAATATTTTTTTATTAAAAATCATATATGTAAGACAATTGTAAATGACTTTAAGATTAACATCTCCAATGTAATCTTATTATTTGTCTTTATATATTTTTCTCTTAGCTTTATCATTGCATGATTATGATTAGCATAGTAATTTTTTTTATATATGTATATATAGATTGTTATTTGTGTATATATGTATATTTCAATTTTCACATCCATGTGTTTATTTAGAAACTCTGCATGAATTGATGCACCTTTAACAAATGATCTGAGGATTGATACAATGATATAATCCCTGTAAAGTGTTCATTTTATTGAAATAGTATTGTCTATGTGTATCCTCTTTTTAAAAACAAAATAATGTCCCTTTAAGGGATGGTGAGCACAATTGTTAATGAATGTATTTCCATTTCTAAAGCGTTTTTGTCCTTTTTACATGAACAAGGACATATAATCTTATTAATAAACAATCTTATTGTAATGTTGACAGCACATGTATTTCATTTTCTATTCTATCTTATTGTAAAACTGTAACCAAATAAATCTCTGTGTGTAATGCAAATATTTTAGATGATGAATATTTTTTTAAAAATATGTTAACAAAATAATTCTACTCCCATATATGGCTATAGGTAGGCTGACCATATTTAAACTTGAATAAATGACACGTTTAATCAATCCATGTATCATTATTGTTATTCCAAAACAATCAAAACATATCTTAAAACATCAATGGCATATGTATTTCTCATGTGTATCTTTTAAATGTTAAAGATATACACCATAGCTATAGTTCAAGGGACAGTCAAGTCCGAAAAGATGATTCATGATTTGGTGACATTCCTAGATAGCAATCTAGACACATACTAGTTCCTAAAATATAAATACGTTTTTTAGTGATATGCCAAGCTGTCAACTGAGTCCTTGTATTGGCTGCGGTTTTTCAGCTATCTCGGATGCGCCATGTTGCTTAAAACGTCACCTGCCAGGCTGTCCAATGATTCCTTGTATTGACTGACGTTCTTACGTGATCAAGAATGTGCCTTTTATTGGATTGCGTTTTGACGCGATCAAGGATGCGCCTTTTTTTTTGGGCGTTCTTACGTGATCAAGAATGTGCCTTTTATTGGATGGCGTTCTTACGTGATCAAGGAAGCGCCATGTTAAGACGTCACATGCAAAGGTAAAAAAATGTATGATTGGATTACGTAGTCCCGCAATATTTGTTTGTGCACGTTAAACACGTTTGTGACTGCAGCCAATTTTAAAAACCTTGCGAATATGTATTATTTGCATCATGTTACATTGTTGACCCGTAGCTGATAAAGACCACCACATTCTCTTTTGCTGGATGTCTGGTTGAATAAACGAACGAAAGCAAAATGTTTTCATGCATATGATATTTCGAGGCAAGTGCAAATCTCTATAGTCCATGTTGTTTAATATGTTTGTCAACAATATGTTCCTTTTTCTGAAAAATGACTGTTGTTTTTAATGTTAAAGATATCTAATTAATAAATATGCGCTATTGTGTTAGAATAAAGTAATCAATATGCATTTAGCTTTATCATATGCTAAATATATGATGCCGACTTCTTCTAAATGTAATTTCGTTGTATATTTTATTAAAGGTTCATTAGACACTCACATTATAAATCAAAACTTTTTATTTTGTCTCTAGTTAGATAGTCCATTGTTTAACAAATACACATTTCATTTTGCTTCTGTTCAAAGAAAATGTAATTAATTTTCAGACTCCTCGCCCAGCCTCTGAGTTTCATGTGAGTACCATCTCCAGCTTTCTCCTGTTTGTGTAAAGGGTCTTTTCATATGTTAATGATGGGGTATTGTCTTGTTTTACGGTTGTAATGGGGGTTCATCTATATTTTCAATAGAGCTAACCCAATTTTCTTTGAAAGTGTTTGAAGCTTTGTAATATTGATATCAGTATATGTTAATCTTGTTGTTTGTAGTAGTGTCTATTACATACAGTTCTGTTAAAAATATAGTATACTGTCCCTTTAATGCAAATGTTGATTTTTGTATCATGTATGAGCATATTTTCACCCCCCACTCCTAAAAGGACTTTAAACCATATTCATTGTTCAAACAAATGTCTTTCTTAAAAAAAATTAACACAATAATGTCTCTTTAAGAAAATATACTTTATTTAACAAGTCAATATAAATCTGATTTCAATATTTAATTTTTGACCAAGTACATGTAGATATACCAACAAGCTTCAAATGTGTTAGCATATGTAATTTTGTTAAAGGGACAGTTTAGAAAACAAATAATGTTTTGCATTATTATAAAAGTCAATTTTGTAATATCAATGATATCAAAGGTTTCTCACCAATTAATCATTTGTCTTTGTTTATTTAAATTTGCTAGCTAAACCTATGAGGTTTGTGTGCTCATTTCTTGGAGCTTGAAGAGTGCATGTAATCATTATACAATTTGACCACTAGAGGGCATTTGGATAGCATTTGTATATGTAAAACCTTGTGCTCATACAGCATATTATTTACCATGTATTGATCATTGATATCTAAAAGGTTGTTATGTCAGAACAACAAATAAATGGTCATTTTTCCTAGGCATAGATACAAGGTTAAGCACATAAGTCACACATATTTCTCCATGTTTTGTTGTTTCCAACTTGATAATGCGTAATACAGTGTTTTCTTTGTAATCAATAATTTTCTGACTGTCCCTTTAAGCTGTGTTATTGGCATTCAAACAGTAATATGCCATCATGGATAATTGTAATGGTAATTTTGTTTGCGATTCGGGAAACAGTTTGGACATCACATCACAGAAACCAATCAATATCATGAACAAGGATAGGTATTTGATGTGATGATGTGGTTTTCACACACTTATAACCCACACTCTGCAAACAATCTTCCTCCATGGATCTGGTCCCATAGAAGTAGATTATATACAGAGTGTGGTCCACAAGTGTATGAAAACCACATCATCACATACCTATCAATTACACATTAAATAAAAAAAACATTAAAGATGAAAAAAAATACTTACTTCCTCTTCCTTCCCCTCTTCCCACGGGGCTGAGGCTCTGGGAGGGGCAACTGCCGACTCCGAAGAGTTCTCCTTGGAGATGTTGTGGGAAGAGTGGAAGGAAGAGTACTGGGACGACCAAGGTGAGGAGGAGAAGATGGCTGAGGAGGAGAAGATGGCTGAGGAGGAGAAGATGGCTGAGGAGGAGAAGCTGGCTGAAGAGGAGGAGATGGCTGAAGAGGATGAGATGGCTGAAGAGGAGTAGATGGCCCGGCAGGAGTAGATGGCCCGGCAGGAGTAGATGGGCCGGCAGGAGTAGATGGGCCGGCAGGAGGAGATGGGCCGGCAGCAGGAGGCCCAGCAGCAAGAGGCCCAGCAGCAAGAGGCCCAGCAGCAGGAGGCCCAGCAGCAGGAGGCGGACCAGGAGGTAGACCAGCATGCGCCTCCCGGAAAAAATTGAACATCTCTTGGTGCAGATTAAAGATTCTGTTTTGGCCTTGTTCGATTCTATTGAGTATGTTTATTATTTGGTTTTGTCCTTCAATTATTTGATTTTGTCCATCAAGAATTCGAGTGCGGCCTTCGATATTTTGTATCCGGGAGTTACGCATCTGGTTTATGTAGTCCAGTAGAACCCGCACCTCCGCTATTTCCTCTTGTTGTGCTTGGCGGGGTGCCCGTGCACGGCGGGGTGCGGGTCCTTGAGGGTCCTCTGGTTCCGCGTGCTCCTCCTCTGCTTCCGGGGCCTCTTCATCAGCTTCCATGCGCTCTTCGTCACGGGGGGCCTCTTCCCTCCGAAGTGGAAATTCCTCCCCACCACTCTCATCCCGGGGAGATAGATGAGGCTGTGTTTCTTGTGCTGCCTCCTCCCCAGACTCTGTATATTAAAAAAAAAAAAAGAAAAATGTATATATTAGCATATTTGCAAATCAAGCTTTAAATGACTTAGCTTACGATACAATTACAAATGCAGAATCATTAATCCACTTTGAAATCTAACAAACAATCAATACGATTTCCGCTTTTTCAAAACCGTGTTTGTGATATCTCTGGTCAATCTGAATGTTTTCGCGTTTGTTTTCAGTCTGTTTAAATGCACGCCTAACCTATAGCCTAGATAGTGATGTAACCGCAAAGTAATTGAATGCGTGTAAACAACGTTATAGCATTAATCTGATCCTTAAAGGGACATGAAACCCAATGTTTTATCTTTCATGATTTAGAAGCATACATTTATTATCAACTTTCTAATGTACTTTTCTTATCTAATTAGCTTCATTCTCTGGATATTCTTTGCTGAAAAACATATCTAAATATGCTTATAAGATGCTGATTGTTAGCTGAATATAGCTGCCTACTGTGATTGTTTCACCGTGTGCATGGCTATTTCTTAATTAAAATATATATCAAGAATGATTCAAATTAGGTAATATAAGTACATTTGAATGTTTTGTAAAATTGTATTCGCTACCTCAATCATGAAAGTAAAGGTTTGCGTATAGTGTCCCTTGAAATACATTCGTATGTGAAATTATTGTTCTATGAGCTTACCGTCAGATGAGAGTGGCAGGTTCCCGGTATCAATTCCTCCGATACCGACTATTTCCACCTCGGAGATGCTGGGCCGCAACATTTCCTCCCATCGGCAGTACTCTATTTCCAGGGCAGGTCTGCCACCGGTTCCTGCGGCATGTCGGGCCTCCAGGCTTAACTTTTTCTTGAGATCCATCTTACAGTCCCGGTAGCGATGTTTTATCGAATCAAGATCTCTGTTCCGGCCACCCACTGCATTGACTGCATTTCTTATCTCATTCCAGAGCCTCCTCTTGTCAGTCGGGGTAGTCTTCTGGTGCTGCAGCCTCCTATACCTGGCCATATAGGCCTCTATGAGGGCCTCCTTCTCCTCCATCGAAAACCTCGCCTCCCTAGTCGCCTTGGCCTTCCCCTGTGATGATGCCCTCTGTTTCCCGGACTGTGAAGCCCTACTCTGTCCGCCACTGGGCCCAGCCACTTGTTCATCTTGAACCAAGTGGCTGGGTCCACCCACCGCTTCCACCCCCGCTTCCTGCCCCCCTTCCTGCCCCCCTTCCTGCCCTGTTCCTCTCCCCCTTCCTCTCCTCCCCCCTCTACCTCTCCCCTGCCTGGCCTCCATCTGTTCCCTAAACTAAACCCCAAATAATCAAAAAAAAAAGTGAGTGTGATGAAATGAAAGGGGGTCAAAATAAAGAACTAAAAAGACAAAAAAAGTGCTGAAAGTGTGAGAGGGATGTAAAAAAACAAAGAGGGTAAGGAGTATTTAAATAAACCAAAAGAAGAAGAAGACTAAAAGGAGGATATGTAAACTAAATGTAACTAGGGGATGGGTATGGGATGGGTATGGGGTATGGGATAATAGTAAATGGGATGAAAGGGAATGGGACTACAGGGAATGGGGTATGGAGTGTAGTATGAGGGGGTAGGGGGTATGGAGTGTATGTAGTGTTATTGATAAGTGTATGTATGTATTGAATGTGTTTGCGTGTAAATGTGTTACGTGTACAGAAAAATCACTCGCTCGCTAACTCACACTACTACTAATTCTCACTAACACACTACTACTAATTCTCACTAACAAACACTCCCACTAACTCTCACTAACTACCAGTAACTTACGCTCCCACTAACAACTCTCACTAACAACTCCCACTCCCACTAACTCACTCCCACTCCCACTAACAGACTCTCTCCCACTCCCACTAACTCCCACTAACTCACTCACGATAACACTAACAACTGACTCTCTCACGCTAACACTAACTCACTCACAATAATGCACCAACTCTCTAATCTTAAACCTCCAATCTCCAAAGACCCACCAGCAACACAGTCAAAGAAGCCCTGCTTGTGTGGTGCTTATATACCCTGTGTAAATGTTTAATGATGTACCAATTTCCGTTGTAAATTGTGTTCAGGTGTGCTTTATTAGCAATTAATATTAGTGCAATGTGTATTAGTTGTGTGAATTTGCGCATGCTCATTTTGAGTTAGTATTTGTGGAATGTGTAGAATGCGATGATGTCATAGTGGTCGTTTTCTCTAACATTGTCCAATAGTATTCTTTTTAAATGTGAATTTGCGATGGTGTGTTATTAGTGAAGTGTTGTATATGTATGTTTGTCCTAATATATAGTGATATTGAATGCGATTATTTTTCTAGTGTATGTATATATTTTTTATTCCTTGTTGTTATTTTGCGAATTTCCGCATCTTAAAGTATATGCGTATTCCCCGTATTAAATTTTATTTCAAATCCCCCCGCTTGTGAATGTGTAATGCTTGTGTGCTTTGTTGATTGATTGTTGTTGTGACATTTGCGGCGTGTTATTGTTGTGCATGATGTGGTATGCGTCATATGACCGAGCTGTGCGTATTCTCGCGAGATCGAGTGTTAGTTGAAAAAAGCTATTTTTTTGCTTTCCCATTGATCTCTATGGGAGACTGTCTTACGCGGGCAGTATTACGCATGTGACATACACGCGTTAGGAGCATCGTTAGATGGTCTGTTTTGAACTCTAAATACCGGAGTCAAACAATGCCGTGCGTTAGACATAAAACACGCGTGGCGTTAGCAACCCATCTACCGCCGAACTCCAAATCTAGCCGTAAGTGTTTATTTTTATTTTACAGGCAAGTTTGTATTTATTTTAACTAGGTAGAATAGTTACTAAATAGTTATTAACTATTTAATAACTACCAAGCTAAAATAAATACAAATTTACCTGTAAAATAAAACCTAACCTGTTACACTGACACCTAACACTACACTACAATTAAATAAATTACATAAATTAAATACAATTAAATAAATTAAATAAAATTAGCTAAATCACAAAAACAAACAAACAAACACTAAATTACAGAAAATAAAAACAAATTACAGATCTTTAAACTTATTACACCTAATCTAATAGCCCTATTAAAATAAAAAAGCTCCTGCACAATATAAAAAAAACCCTAGGCTAAACTAAACTACCAATAGCCCTTAAAAGGGCCTTTTTCGGGGCATTGCCTTAAAGAAATCAGCTCTTTTTCCTGTAAAAAAAAAAAATACAAACACCCCCCCAACAGTAAAACCCACCACCCAAACAACCAACCCCCCAAATAAAATACTAACTAAAAAAACCTAAGCTCCCCATTGCCCAAAGCCTTAACCTAAAAAATAAACCCACCCAATACACTCTTAAAAAATTCAAACACTAACCTCCGAAGAAATCGTAACACTAACCCCCAAAGATTCCCTTACCAGGAGAAGTCTTCATCCAAGCGGCAAGATGTCCTCAATGAAGCTGGCAGAAGTGGTCCTCCAGATGGGCAGAAGTGGTCCTCCAGATGGGCAGAAGTCTTCATCCAGACGACATCTTCTATCTTCATTCTTCCGGCGCGGAGCGGGTCCATCTTCAAGACATCCGACGCGGAGCATCCTCTTCTTCCGATCAGCCAATAGGGTTGAGCTCACATTCCATTGGCTGATTGGAACAGCCAATAGAATGTGAACTCAATTCTATTGGCTGGTTTGATCAGCCAATAGGATTGAAGTTCAATCCTATTGGCTGATCCAATCAGCCAATAGGATTTTTTCTACCTTTATTCCGATTGACTGATAGAATTCTATCAGCCAATCGGAATCTAAGGGACGCCATCTTGGATGACATCACTTAAAGAGATATTCATTATGAAGAAGCCGTCAGAAGAAGAGGATGCTCCGCGTTGGATGTCTTGAAGATGGACCTGCTCTGCCCCGGAAGGATGAAGATGTTGTCTGGATGAAGACTTCTGCCCATCTGGAGGACCACTTCTGCCCATCTGGAGGACCACTTCTGCCGGCTTTGTTGAGGACATCTTGCCGCTTGGATGAAGACTTCTCCCGGTAAGTGAATCTTCTGGGGTTAGTGTTAGGATTTTTTTAAGGGTGTATTGGGTGGGTTTATTTTTTAGATTAGGGACTTTGGGCCGCAATAGAGCTAAATGCCCTTTTAAGGGCAATGCCAATCCATATGCCCTTTTCAGGGCAATGGGGAGCTTAGGTTTTTTTAGTTAGTATTTTATTTGGGGGGTTGGTTGTGTGGGTGGTGGGTTTTACTGTTTGGTGGTGTTTGTATTTTTTTTTTACAGGAAAAAGAGCTGATTTCTTTGGGGCAATGCCCCGCAAAAGGCCCTTTTAAGGGCTATTGGTAGTTTAGTTTAGGCTAAGGTTTTTTTTTTTATTTTGGGGGGGCTTTTTTATTTTGATAGGTCTATTAGATTAGGTGTAATTAGTTTAAAGAAATGTGAATTGTTTTTTATTTTCTGTAATTTAGTCTGTTTTTTGTATGATTTAGCTAATTTAATTTAATTTATTTAATTGTATTTAATTTAGGGAATTGATTTAATTATAGTGTAGTGTTAGGTGTTATTGTAACTTGGTTAGGTTTTATTTTACAGGAAAATTTGTATTTGTTTAAGCTAGGTAGTTATTAAATAGTTAATAACTATTTGATAACTATTCTACTTAGTTAAAATAAATATAAACTTGCCTGTAAAATAAAAATAAAGCCTAAACTAACTACAATATAACTATTAGTTATATGGTAGCTAGCTTAGGGTTTATTTTATAGGTAAGTATTTATTTTTAAATAGGAATAATGTAGTTAATGATTAGATTTATTTAAGTTATATTTCAATTAGGGGGTTATATTTCAATTAAGGCTGTTAGGGCTAGGGTTAGACTTAGGTTTAGGGGTTAATAAATTTAATATAGTTGCGGTGAGGTTGGGGGTGGCAGATTAGGGGTTAATAAGTTTAGGTAGGTTGTGGCGACATTGGGGGCAAGAGATTAGGGGTTAATAAATATAATGTAGGTGTCTGTGATATTGGGGCAGCAGATTAGGGGTTAATAAGTATAATGTAGGTGGCGGTGATGTCCGGAGCAGCAGATTATGGGTTAATAAGTGTAAGATTAGGGGTGTTTAGACTCGTGGTTCATGGTAGGGTGTTAGGTGTAAACATAAAATGTGTTTCCCCATAGGAATCAATGGGGCTGCGTTACTGAGTTTTAAACTGCTTTTTGGCAGGTGTTAGACTTTTTTTCAGCCGGCTCTCCCCATTAATATCTATGTGGAAATCGTGCACGAGCACGTATGACCAGCTCACCGCTGACTTAAGCAGCACTGGTATTGGAGTGCGGTAAGGAGCACAATTTTGCTCTACGCTCACTTCTTGCCTTTTAACGTTGGGTTTGTAAAAACCTGTAATACCAGCGCTGCAGGTAAGTGAGCTGTGAGAAAAAACTGCTCGTTAGCACCGCACAGCTCCTAACGCAAAACTCGTAATCTATCCGATAGAAAACGACTTGACCACTCCAGCTTCAGCAATAGGTTTACTTCATTTAAAGGGGAAAGATATCCCAAATGTATTAAAGAAAGAAAAACAATATATAATATAATTATTGCATGGCTTAAATTTAAGAAGGAACTCTCTATTAATAATCAATTATCATGCTACATCCCCATTTGGGGTGACATTGAGATTGCCCCTAGTTTAGTGACAACATTTTTTTAAAAGCTGGAAACAAAAAGGCTTGGCCTTTCTATATAGAGAATATTTTGAATCTTGGTGTAATCAAATCATTTGAGTCCCTTAGAAACAAACTTGGAATTCGAGCAAAGGAATTCTTTGCCTACCTACAGATAAGGCAATATTATATTATTACAGTGGAGAAATGTGGATATGTTTGGTCTCTGGGGGAAACAGATCAAGAAGTCAATTTATATAAAATAGGCTTCACATTTATTGCCATTAGGTACATCTTCTGATGTATAAGTCAGAGCTCAGAAATTTAGAAAGTATGCAATCTAAATGGCAAAAAGATTGTATAGAGATTTCTGTGGAGGAGATTGGGAAGAGTCTGAAACTAGTTCATCCATGTACTAATATACAAACTCAGAGGGAATCCCATATGAAAGTAATAAGACACCATAGCCAAATGGTCTTCACGGAAGGAGGCCACTTGTACAAGATGTTCTTTTCCTAAAGCTTTTGGACGTGTCCTAAAGTTTACAATTTTTGGCTAAAGGTGAACTTCTAGTTGAACAAATATTTGCATAAGAAACTCACGTTAAGCTTAACACATATTTTGTTCCTACAGATTAAAATGGGGATATCCCAAACAACAATTTGGTAAATACAGCCATTCTGATAGGAAGGAATATGATATTAAGTTCCTGGAAATCAAAGACGAGTCCGAGCTTGAGGGAATTCATAAGGAAAATATTGTACCAAATTAATGTGGCGCAATATGACGATAAGCTAATACAGGAGGTAGCAGTCAAAAGATTAGGGCTTAGGGTCATAAATTTCATTCCCAGAAGGTATGCAGAGACAAATAGTCAAACCCTTTAAAAAATCTGACTTTTTCAATATGTCAGTTCTTACCAGGATTTTTCCCCATTTTTGGTCAGATTGAGGAGATGGGGTTTGAGCTTAGCAAAGGCCCATGGTAGGAGGGATAGAGAGAAGGGACTAGGGAGCTAGGGATTATTTGTTTTGTATTTTTTTTCTCTCCCTTCTAGCTCCACTCAAGGATCCCTCCTTGAGTGGAGCTAGAAGGGAGAGAGAAAAAAATACAAAAAAAGAAATGTCTATTTATCAAGCTGTCAACCGCAAATACGCTGGAATTCCGCAGCATAATTGTGGTGAGCCTGATTCAACCTATTTATCAAAGCCTACAGACTGGCAAAAGTTGAAATTTGTGACGTAACATACGGTCCGCCGGTCTCAATCCGACACAGATCGATGCTTACATCATTATAGATGTTCCAAATACAAATTCAGCACTATCTGACAATTTTTGCAAGTTATCAAATTTCTAACAGGTATGCTCGCCACTATTCCAGCCCAGTGTACCTGGTTTTCAATCCACCACCCTGAAGGCCGCAAATACTATAGGAAGCAATGGGAGTCTGAAAGCAGTGAAAGCTTATGTTCGCTGCTGCCATATATCCCATTGATTTCTATGGTAGAAAATAAATTACATTTACACCTAACACCCTAACACAAGCCACGAGTCTAAACACCCCTAATCTGCCTCAGCGAAGCCAGCAGAAGTCTTCATCCAAGCGGGCTGAAGTCTTTATCCAAGCGGGCAGAAGTCTACATCCAGACGGCATCTTCTATCTTCATTCGTCAGGCGCAGAGCGGCTCCATCTTCAAGACATCCGGCACGGAGCATCCTCTTCTTCCTATGGTCAACGACGAATGAAGTTTCCCTTCATTTGGACGCATCATACCTGTTTTTCCCTTGAGGACGCGAATGCCATAAAAATCAATGGGAGTATGAAAGCACTGAAAGCTTATGTTCAATGCTGCAAGAGAATGAAGCATACCCCATTTATTTCTATGGTAGAAAAAATTTATGTTTACATCTAACACCCTAACATATACCCTGAGTCTAAACACCCCCAATCTGCTGCTCCCTACATAGCTGCTACCTACATAATGTTATTAACCCCTATTCCGCCGCTCCCCGACCCCGCCGCAACATAAATAAACTTATTAACCCTTAAACCTCTTGCCTCCCACATCTCCACCACTAACTAAACCTATTAACCCCTAAACCATCAGCCCCCCATATCGCCAAAAACTAAATAAAGCTATTAACCCCTAAACCTAACAACCCCTTAACTTTAAATTAAAATTACAACATCCCTATCTTCAATAAATTCAAACTTACCTGTAGAATTAAAAGAAACTAATTTAAACTATTAATTAACCTACCCTAACTTTTATACTACAATTACATTAAACTACAAATTAAATAAACTAAATTACATATTAAAAAAAAATATCAAAAAAGAAATCCAGCAAACCTCCCAGGCGTATAATCAGTCAAAATTTATTTTGGAAACCGTGCAAAAGAATATATAAAAAAAGTAAAACATACAAAATGTCTGGGACATTTTGTATGTTTTACTTTTTTTATATATTCTTTTGCACGGTTTTCCAAAATAAATTTTGACTGATTATACGCCTGGGAGGTTTGCTGGATTTCTTTGTTGATATTGCTTGCTGTTTAACAACCAGCTTAAACCTCTGCGTTTTCCAGGACAAAGGCTTGTAGTACCCGGCTTATTGACCGGCTGATGACGTCATCGTAAGACGCCGGAGTGTGTCAACAGGCATTTCACAGAGGCATTTCACAGAGGCGGATGCACTCACGGAGTTTGGGACTTACCTGATCACAAGATTCAACAACGGCAGTCAAAGGTGCTTCGTACCGGCCCGGGGACCCACAGAGTGGTGAACGATCCGGAGGCTGAATAGGCTGCTCGGTATCCGCTTGAATCTACTTGTGTTGGTGAGTTTTCACAATACCGCTTTGCATACTCTAAGGATTGATGCTGCTGGGCATATACACTATACAAGTCTGGAGCTGTCTAAAGGGGGATTTCTTGTGATTTATATTAAAAAAAAACCTAACCCTACTAAAAAAATGTAAATATACTATTAAACCTTATTAAAAGTACTAAATTACAAAAACAAACAAACACTAAGTTAAAAAAAACAAACAAACAAACACTAAATTATGAAAAATAACAAACCAAATTATCAAAAATAAAAAAGAATTACACCTAATCTAATAGCCCTATCAAAATTAAAAGCCCCCCCAAAATAAAAAACCTAGCCTACAATAAACTACCAATGGCCCTTAAAAGGACTTTTTGTGGGGCATTGCCCGAAAGCTATCAGCTCTTTTACCTGTAAAAAAAAAATACAAACACCCCCAACAGTAAAACCCACCACCCAACCAAACCCCCCGATAAAAATCCTAACTTTTTTGTAATTTAGTGTTTGTTTTTTTAACTTAGTGTTTTTTTTTTTTTTTGTAATGTAGTACTTTTAATAAGGTTTAATAGTATATTTAAATAATTTTAGTAGGGTTAGGTTTTTTTAATATGTAATTTAGTTTATTTAATTGGTAGTTTAATGTAATTGTAGTATAATGGTTAGGGTAGGTTAATTAATAGTTTAAATTCGTTTCTTTTAATTCTACAGGTAAGTTTTAATTTATTTTAAGATAGGGATCTTGTAATTTTAATTTAAAGTTAGGGGGTTGTTAGGTTTAGGGGTTAATAGCTTAATTTAGGTTTTTGCAATGTGGGGGGCTGACGATTTAGGGGTTAATAGGTTTAGTTAGTAGTGGTGATGTGGGAGGCCAGAGGTTTAGGGGTTAATACATTTATTTAGGTTGCGGCGATGTCGGGGAGTGGCGGGTTAGGAGTTAATAAACTTATTTAGGTTACAGAGATGTCGGGGAGCGGCGGGTTAGGGGTTAATAACTTTATTTAGGTTGCGGCGATGTCGGGGAGCGGTGGGTTAGGGGTTAATAACTTTATTTATGTTTCTGCGATGTCGAGGAGCGGCGAGATAGGGGTTAAAAACTTTATTTAGGTTGTGGCAGTGTTGGGGAGCGGCGAGATAGGGGTTAGACATTTTAGTATAGTGGCAGCATTTAGTGACATGTTATAAATAAAGTTGTAAAAAACACGAATAGCAGTGTCATCGATGACTGCTAGTTAACCACAGTACGATGCTCATCACCCTGTACTTGGTGCACGTGTTTTGGATGGCTTTTTTTATAAATATGGAGATTGTATTGAGATCCGCGGCCACAATGTTTGGTGATGTTAGGGCGAGCGTATTGATGCCGGCGAATGCAACATAAATGACAGCTTGATACATTTCCCCCAAAGGGTTCCTTTAAACTTTTTTTCCCCAACAAAGCCAGGAGATCTACAGACCAGTCCTAGTTATTCTCCCTATTAAGCTACAACTCTTTAACACTAACTAGTAAAGAAAAAGTATCAATCAGCTCCCCATAGTAAAAAAAAAATATATGCAATTACACTGCACTGCAGAAATAATCTGATTCTGCACACAAAGTTTAGCAAGCTGACAGAGGCACACCCTTCTGCACTGATAATAAACTGAAATGAAAGTGATTAAATAATGACTGATGTTCACTTAAACTCCCACCTCATTATTCTATGTTAAAAGTGGATTGGACATACTTGTCATTTAGTGCCTGACTGACTTGCTCTCACATTAATCCTTTAGTACTGCTCTGTCAGGATTGGACAACAGAAGTTGTACACATGATCAGACCCCCTGTACATCACTGCAAATGAATGTGCTGATTTGTCAAACAATCTTAGCTCCTTCCATCCTTTCCTTTGTTCTCTGTCCCTTTTTTGGCGCAATGTGCCAAATGAAAATGAAACAAATGTGATTAATAAATTGAAAAAGAACTTTAACTCCCTTAAAAACGTCTGCACTTATCTTCTTGGAAGCATAATAGCCATCAACTTATTAATAGTAGAGTGAATATGATCTCTACATTTTAGAGAACTTTCATATGAACCCCCATTAAGGCCCACTCTGAAAAGGAGCAAATCCCTGTTTAGGGTTAGAAATAGACTCAATGGGGCCAAATTATCAAGCTCTGTATGAAGCTTGATGCTCCTGTTTCCGCATGAACCTTTAGGCCATAACTTATCTGCCGGCTCTGAGGCCGCGGCCATAAATCAACACGATCAAATACGATTGGGTTAATTGACACCCTGCAAATCTATTGATAGATGCCGACAGCGTATACTTTAAGCATTTATCTATGTGCAGGGGACATGATATGCTACATCGTATCATGTCCGCTCACATTATGATAAATCTACCCCAATGCATGAGGTACATAGCTGAGGACTCATCTAAGAATCCTTACAAAGCAAACACAAACTAGAAGTGGTTAGAAGTGGACCCTTCTAAAAGGTCGGCTAATGGACCAGAAGCCTGAGCTGCACTAGTTTGCTCTGTAATAATATTAAAGGGACACTGAACCCAAATTTTTTCTTTTGTAATTCAGAAAGAGCATGCAATTTTAAGCAACTTTCTAATTTACTCCTATTTTCAATTTTTCTTCGTTCTCTTGCTATCATTATTTGAAAAAGAAAGCATCTAAGCATTTTTTTGGTTTCAGTACTCTGGACAGCACTTTTTTATTGGTGGATGAATTTATCCACCAATCAGCAAGGACAACCCAGGTTGTTCACCAAAAATGGGCCGGCATCTAAACTTACATTTTTGCATTTCAAATAAAGATACCAAGAGAATGAAGAAAATTTGATAATAGGAGTAAATTAGAAAGTTGCTTAAAATTTCATGCTCATTCCGAATCACAAAAGAAAAATTTTGGTTACAGTATCCCTTTAAGGAAAAGCTTAAAGGGACACATGTGTCAAAATTAAACTTTCATGATTCAGCTAGAACATGCAACTTTGCAAATTACAGTCTTTTTATATTTACACTTTTTGATTCATCAGCTTCTACTGAGCATGCGCAAGAATTTGGAGAATATACCAATATGCATTTGTCATTGGCTGATGGCTATCACATGATACAGGAGGTGTGGAAAAAGACATACCTTTGACATTTTTCAGAAAAAAAATGTACTACTCACTTGAAGTTCAGACTAAGGGGTAGATTTATCAAGTGCAGGGCGGACATGATTCGCTGTAGCAAATCATGCCCGCCAAGTGCTATTTCATTGTCTCGTTATCATGCATTTGTTGATTATGCAAATTTACTGTTTTATATATAACCTGGTTACCAGGTTTTCTTATCAACAGAGCACACTATAAAACATAAATCAGACCTATTTTACATCATGTCTTCCAAATGGGAAACAGATAGAGCATCCAGGCAACAAAAAAGAGAAACTGATTTAAATTCTGTTTTTGAAAATCCACAAGCAAACACCTCAAACAACCCAGATTCCATGAATCAAACCTTAAAGGAAATTCATAAATGAAAGTACAAACAGGATAAAGTGTGGTGGAACCACCACTTTTTTGAAAAGTATATTGAGCTTAATTTGATCCCCAGAGGACTAAGAATCCAATTGTTTCCAGCTTTTGAATTTAAAAACCCTGAACATAGTTCAGAATGGGAGCAAGCTCTCTCAGAGTGCTCAGCCAAATTAATGCAAATACTAATCAAGCACAACAAGGCTGAATATGACATCCTTGAGAGCAAAAATCAAGAACTTAACATCAAATTACAAGATTTTGAAAAACTAAAAGAATTTGAGTCACTTTATAAACAATATCAAAAAGAACTAGACAAATATGAAGAGGAAATCAAATCAACAAAACAGGGAAAACTATCTAGAGACAAAGATGCTAACAACAAAGTATATAAATGGAAAAAGAAGTTTAATACAAATACCAATAAACCCTCAAGGGTGAATATTGTACAAAGTGATGTCTCAGACACTGAAGGAGAAGAGTCAGAGACACATGAATCTGATAGTGAACCATCGATCCCAGTAACAGACAGCCATATGAGAATCATGAGGGGTAAAAGGAAAGATTTTTTATGAGGAAAGGCCTCTTCAAGCTTAGACACGCCAGAAGAGGCAGGGGGAAAGGCAAAAAGAAACAACAAAAGCCAACCACACAACAAAACACACAAGAAAGGTTGGAAACCATACCAGAGACCCCCAAGTCCCTTCTCTCAAATGAAATAGACTCTCTAAGAATCATTAACTTATCCTCTAAACTCCTAACAAAAGATCACACAGAGGTTCTCACGAAAGGTATGACTTTTTGTCCTACCCCTGTAATGGACAGATTTGAAACAATCAAGGATATCCAGCTATTCCTCCGAAAGATTGCTTTAAAAAGATTCCATCTAACCAAATCTCAAATGAATGGAAGTAACTCAGAAACACTCTCAGAGGAAGAAAGAACCACTTTGGAAAATTTAGAGACGCTCCTTTCTGAAAATGAAATGCAAACTACAAGTGAAGCAGGAGACAATTGGAGAAACAAAATTAAAAACAAATCCTCCTTCATGCCCAAAATGTGTTCTCGGTTACAAGTTTTCAATGATATAGTCTGTGAAAAAATAATGTTAATCCCTGAAAACAACAAAAATGCCAACCAGAATCTAACACCTAATGAACGTAAAGCTTTAAAAGATATGCAATCTTGACAAGATGTTATCATAAGAAATTCAGATAAGGGGGGCAATATTGTCCTATGGCCTATGAATATGTACAGATTGGAGACAGATAAACAACTTTGAGATCAAAGATGCTATTCAAAATTGGGGTATAACCCAACTCAAGAATATCTATCTAAGTACATCAACTTAATAAAAGGGGCTAAAAATGATAATATCATTAATAATAAAGAGTATAATTTTCTAAAAGTCACAAATCCTACAGTGGCCACTTTTTATTTAATCCCCAAAGTACATAAAAATAAACATCACCCCCCGGGCCGACCAATTGTTTCAGGGATAAATAGTCTTACTGAAAAAGCAAGTCAATTTGTTGACTACAGACTGAGAAACTATTTAACACAAATTACATCCTATGTTCAAGATACCATAGATGTATTAACACGACTGGAAAACATTCACATCTCGCCTAAAACATGGTTGTTGACAGCAGATGTGGAATCATTATATACATGTATCGAACATGAACTGGGCCTGGAAGCAGTCAGATGGTTTCTAAGTATGGGGTCAGAGGAAGACATGCTGCATGATGAATTTGTATTACACCTACTACAGTTTGTACTTAAACATAACTATTTCACCTTTAATAACGGTTTCTTTCTACAAAAAAGAGGAACCGCGATGGATACTGCTTGTGCTCCACCTACGCCAATCTATTTCTAGGCTGGTGGGAGCAAAAATATGTCTTTGCTGACACAAATTCACACTTCCTAAACAAAATTCCCCTTTGGATACGGTTCATAGATGACATACTATTCCTTTGGGAGGGCACTAAGAATGAGCTAGATCTATTTCTCCAAAATCTCAACAAGAATGGGCTGAATATTAAATTAACTCATGAGACCAGTCTTACCAAAATAAACTTTCTGGATTTAGAGATTAGTAAAACTACAGAAGAACTACTATCAATGGATGTTCACAGAAAACCAACAGCAACAAACAGTGTCCTACACAGTACAAGCGCACATGCGCCAAACACTATACAAGCCCTACCGGTGGGTGAATTCCTCAGAATGAGGAGAAACTGCTCTTCAGATACCAACTATAACAAAAGAGCAAAATAACTGACAACAAGACTGTTGGCTAGAGGATACAGCAAAAGAGCAATAAAAAGGGCAGAACATCATGCAAGATGCACAGATAGGAACGAGCTCCTACAAAAAAACAAAAATCCAAACAAGACAATATCAGATTCACCTCTACATACAATCCAGCTAGTTCACAAATCAGAAACATCTTACAAGAAAATTGGCACATTCTACTATCAGATCCTATCCTAAAGGAAACCTTAGGACCAAAAATCCAAACAGGTTACAGGAGAAGCAGCAATCTTAAAGATCTAATTAGCCCAAGGCATCTGCAAAGTAAAAAAACAACAACGGCATTTACTAAAGGATCCTTCAAGTGTGGTACATGTTCAACATGTTGTTTTATGTTGAAAACACACAAAGTACAGGACCGATTCAATAAAAGCCATTTAATAAATTCACACATAAATTGCCAAACAGAGGGGATAATTTATGCACTCAAATGTACATGCAATCTATTTTACATAGGCATGTCCACCAGAAAAATAAGAATAAGATTGCAAGAGCATCTTAGGAACATAAAGAATGCAGTAAAAGACCTACGAGCAGGAAAACAAATAACTTCAGTGGCAAGACATTTCATGAGTAAACACAATTGTAGACAAAGTGATCTGAAATGTTTTGGGCTACAAAAAATCAAACTGAGTATCAGAGGTGGAAATCTGGAAAATAAACTACTACAAGCTGAAAGTAGATGGATTTTCTTAATGAACTCAGTCCAACCCTCAGGTCTCAATGAGAACAACAACTTCTCCTCCTTCCTTTAACCATAATTTATATGGCAAGACATATATATCCCTATTGGACCCCAATTCCTTTAAATAATGAAAATCTTTCGCTTTAATGTCTGGATAACTCTTAGTTAAACAGGGAGGATAGGTGTAATACTTTGTTAACTAAGGAGAACTGTACATGCCACATTAAAATAATATATTTCTATTAGAAAGTTTTGAAAACATCATAAAATTGTATCTACTTACATACACACCATATACATATATATCAGAAATGTAAGAAAAGGGAATAAGGTCTAACAGATCTAAAATCAATAACACATTTAAAATAATAATTTTCATTATGGAAATTGACACTGTAGTATCAGATAGAATATACTTAATCAATCCCCTGTCACTTTAAATGTAACCTTCACTCTAGCACCCTATTAAATGGTCTACACTACTAATTTAAAAATAATTGATTTGGTTTTCACTATATTCTAGTATTACCACTTAATCACACAAGTTTCAAATAAATTGTGCACCACTGAAATTTTGAGTTTAGCACAAATAGAAGTTCATATAATTTGACACACACTTCTACTACACATCAACAATGTTACTAGTCAGCACAATATCAATATAATAAAAAACACAATTGATCTCACAGTAGAAAATACTGTCTACTATATTGTTTTCCCTAAAACCATCCCAAAACACAATACAAAGCACAGGGATCAGCCAATAGAATGCGAGCTCAATCTGATTGGCTGATTGGATCAGCCAATTGGATTGAACTTGCATCTGATTGGCTGATTCCATCAGCCAATCAGAATATTCCTACCTTAATTCCGATTGGCTGATAGAATCCTATCAGCCAATCGGAATTTGAGGGACGCCATCTTGGATAACGTCATTTAAAGGAACCGTCATTCGGCGAGTAGGCGTCGGTTGAAGAGGATGTTCCGCGCCAGCTTGGAAGAAGATGGCTCCGCTCCGGAAGAAAGAAGATTGATGATGCGGCTTGATAGAAGACTTCATCCCGATGATGGACTTCCGACTTCAGCCCGATGATGGAGTTCTTCAGCCGCCGCTTGGATCCAGACTTCAGCCCGAGGATGGACGTCACTCTTCAGCCCCCCGCTTGGGCTTGGATCAAGACTTCGGACCCTCTTCTGGACAGATCGGGACCCGGTGAGGTGAAGACAAGGTAGGGAGATCTTCAGGGGCTTAGTGTTAGGTTTATTTAAGGGGGGTTTGGGTTAGATTAGGGGTATGTGGGTGATGGGTTGTAATGTTGGGGGAGGGGTATTGTATGTGTTTTTTTTACAGGCAAAAGAGCTGAATTCTTTGGGGCATGCCCCGCAAAGGGCCCTTTTCAGGGCTGGTAAGGTAAAAGAGCTTTGAACTTTTTTTAATTTAGAATAGGGTAGGGCATTTTTTTATTTTGGGGGGCTTTGTTATTTTATTAGGGGGCTTAGAGTAGGTGTAATTAGTTTAAAATTGTTGTAATATTTTTCTAATGTTTGTAAAGATTTTTTTATTTTTTGTAACTTAGTTCTTTTTTATTTTTTGTATTTTAGTTAGTTTATTTAATTGTATTTATTTGTAGGTATTTTATTTAATTAATTTATTGATAGTGTAGTGTTAGGTTTAATTGTAGATAATTGTAGGTATTTTATTTAATTAATTTATTGATAGTGTAGTGTTAGGTTTAATTATAGATAATTGTAGGTATTGTATTTAATTAATTTATTGATAGTGTAGTGTTAGGTTTAATTGTAACTTAGGTTAGGATTTATTTTACAGGTAATTTTGTAATTATTTTAACTATTTTAGCTATTAAATAGTTCTTAACTATTTAATAGCTATTGTACCTGGTTAAAATAAATACAAAGTTGCCTGTAAAATAAATATTAATCCTAAAATAGCTATAATATAATTATAATTTATATTGTAGCTATATTAGGGTTTATTTTACAGGTAAGTATTTAGCTTTAAATAGGAATAATTTATTTAATAAGAGTTAATTTATTTCGTTAGATAAAAATTATATTTAACTTAGGGGGGTGTTAGTGTTAGGGTTAGACTTAGCTTTAGGGGTTAATCCATTTATTACAGTAGCGGCGAGATTCGGTCGGCAGATTAGGGGTTAATAATTGAAGTTAGGTGTTGGCGATGTTAGGGAGGGCAGATTAGGGGTTAATACTATTTATTATAGGGTTATTGAGGCGGGAGTGAGGCGGATTAGGGGTTAATAACTTTATTATAGTAGCGGTGCGGTCCGCTCGGCAGATTAGGGGTTAATAAGTGTAGGCAGGTGGAGGCGACGTTGTGGGGGGCAGATTAGGGGTTAATAAATATATGCAGGTGTCAGCGATAGCGGGGGCGGCAAATTAGGGGTTAATAAGTGTAAGGTTAGGGGTGTTTAGACTCGGGGTACATGTTAGAGTGTTAGGTGCAGACGTAGGAAGTGTTTCCCCATAGAAAACAATGGGGCTGCGTTAAGAGCTGAACGCTGCTTTTTTTTTTTCAGCTCAAACAGCCCCATTGTTTTCTATGGGGATATCGTGCACGAGCATGTTTTTGAAGCTGGCTGCGTCCGTAAGCACCGCTGGTATCTAGAGTTGCAGTGGCGTTAAATTATGCTCTACGCTCCCTTTTTGGAGCCTAACGCAGTGAAAACCCAGCCATTCTGTGAACTCTAAATACCAGCGGTATTTAAAAGGTGCGGGAGAAAAAAAGCACTCGTAGTTAACGCACCCCTTTGGCCGCCAAACTCTAAATCTAGCCGTAAATAAACCATCGTCCCCTCACATCACTAACACTAAATAAACCTATTAATCTCTAAACAGCTGTCCCTTCACATCGCCAACACTAACTAAACCTATTAACCTCTAAACCGCCATCCCCTCACATCGCCATCACTAACTAAACCTATTAACCTCTAAACTGCCATCCCCAACATTGCCAACACTAAATAAAATCCCATTAACCCCTAAACCGCCATCCCCCCACATTGTGACTGCCTAAATAAAACTAATAACCCCTAAACCACTGTCCCCCCACATCGCAATTAGCTAAATAAAATTATTAACCTCTAAACCCCCTAGCTTTAACTTAATTAAAATAGACCTAAAGTAATGTTACAATTATTAACTAACTACCTATTTAAAAATAAATAAAAAATTACCTGTGAAATAAAAATAAAACCAAAGCTTAAACTAAAAAAAACAGAGAGAGACTAAATGGCACTACTATCCGGTATTCTTGAGATGCTCTGTAATGATTAGGGCAGGTAATTTACCTTGCTATAATATTAGAGTTAGGTGCTGTGTACTGTTTTATTCTAAAAAAGAAGAGTTGATTCAATACAAAGATTGAAACGTGTACACATATTAGCACTCACATCTCAAAGGAATGTGGCTATAAATTTGGAACATCTAGTGCCAAAGGGGAGACGGTCTGTGCCGTAAGAGTTAAAATATAACCTTTATTAGGATTATTAAAAAAGATTCCACAAAACAAACACAAACATATATAAATAAAAACGCACAATATTGAAGAGGATGCTATATGGAGGGTATAGATGCTAAACGTGGTTATGTGCACTGAGGATTGTCTCCAGACCTAGGATTTAGGGTATTCCTGGTTACTGGGATATCTCCTGGTTATGGCTGCTTGTGTATATAATATATGATGCTTGTAAATACAATTATAAGTACTATTTCCTGACTAGTATATTTTAATTATTCATGGTCTCAAAGATCTTTAAAATAAATTTATTCTGCAGTATAGTACCTATAAATATGATTGTATATGCTTCTTGGGCATGTGCATTTGGTTCTTTGACATAAGTGCTGCCAATGCAGTAATAGCTATATTTCAAAAGCTAATAGTATCCTTAATTCAAATGACTCACTTTTAGGTCATTGAATTGCTTCTTTAGTTAATAGAGCGTGGTTTATAATTTGAATTGAGGGTGTAAGGTAGTAGCCGTTATTAACTTTGGTCACACTCTGTTATAGAGTACACTCTCAATACTTTATATTCTTAAAGGCATTTAAACCATATAGTGCTTATTTCAAGTTGGATAATGTAGGTATATTATTATTAATACGTAGCACTAGTTATTGTGGTACTTGTGAGTCATTAATTTCTGGACATACAGTTGATATCATGAACTTGTTATTTACCTCCAATTTTTAAGGGTAAATTTAACTATGTTCTTAATAAAGATAGGATGACCTATTAAATTGCATAACTAAGTAGTATGCCCTAATAGTATTGGATATATGATTTTCAGTTTATTAACATGAACATGTTGCTATTTCAGGGCTGTATGCAATTTTCATGGTTGATACAAATGTTGCTGTTAGAACATAGCGTTATGCAAGTCCACACAGTGTTAATTTATACCCAGATTATTAGGCTATGTTTTTCTGAGGGTATTTGACGCTTATCCCCAGGTACTTTGTACTTTGCGTTATGCAAGTCCACACAGTGTTAATTTATACCCAGATTATTAGGCTAAGTTTTTCTGAGGGTATTTGACGCATATCCCCAGGTGCTTTGTACCAACAATATGAAGTGTTTAAATGCTATAGCTGTCTTGCGCTGATATCATCAGTTATGCTACTATTAGCTTAAACTTTAGTGTGACTAATCTTTTAATTCAATAGTGCAATCATTCATCTTTCATTCGTACTCAAATGCCCAGGAGCTGCATAAAGTCAGCATCTATTAGTTAAATACCATTAGCATAACTTGCTGTAATCGTGAAATAAACTACGGTTAGCTTTGGATTTTTTAGCTAGTTCAATAGTTTCATTTATGTGGTGGTCCACCTTACATTCATGCACTTGGCTTTTTAGCCGTTCTATAATGCATAGGTGTAAACAAGTCACTATAGTAGTTTTCTAGTGAACTTAGCTATATCGATATTCTCTAAATCATAATGCACATTACTTCAACCATTCTTACATATAACTTGGCTGTAAGCCTTACGCAATTATAACGCTATGGTTTCAGTAGTGTGAATAAATGCTATATCCTAATTTCAACATTAGCAATTTAAAAAGTTTGGCTTAAAGCCTAACAACAGATCAATGCCCTAACATGTTTCGCCACCAACGTGGCTTTCTCAAAGGGTACGGCGCGGCGTTTGGCATGGTCTCTTATAGACTCTGGTCCAACCCTTTGTGGTGACGTAACGTCCTATCAGATTCATTGTGCTTTGTGAACCAATTAGAGTGGTTCTAACATTATGACCAAAAAGTAGCTTTTTGCTGGTTGGGTCAATATCGATGTCAGTAATTTGGAGGGTGTCAGAATGTTATTCTAATCTGGATGCTTCTTCTATGCATTTGTATAGGATTTTCTGACTTCATTTATATTAAAGAAAGTATATCCCATTGGTTGGTTCGATCATTTGTCTGATTATACTTAAAACATTCATATGAATCACAGAGTGTGGCATGTATATGTATATTTCTAGTGATAGATATATAATAAATAATATTTAAAGTATTCTATCATCACTATATAGATGTTATACTCATGGGTCATATGTTATCTCAAGATATGCTGTTATGTTAAGGAGTCATACTTATTAAATATAATTAATAAGTGGAGAGTACTATGCAAGTCATTTGGATATTAGATTCTTAATAACCGGTATTTTTATTAAAAGGATCATAAAAGATAATGAATAATGAAATGAAAAAATAAACACTAATGCATAGTAATTCCGTCGGGATTTTACTAGAGTTCGTATTAACTAACATTTTATTACTGTAGTTGTTGTTAGTATAGAATTTACTCTTAATTCCACATTTTTATATATTTGTAGAGATACCCTATAGATATAGTGGAAAGTGTGTTGTTGTGAATAAATCGTGCTGTTGTTACAGTGAAAATAAAAAAAGTGAAATAAAATATAAAAAGTGGACTAGTGAAAAAAGTGAAGCATAGGTTTGAAATGCTTGTGTGTGTATTCCAAGTGAGATACTGGGTTAATAAGAAATGAAAAAATTATTAATATATTAATGCATCTGCTTCTTACTTGTGATGCCGATTATATGTAGATTATTATTAACAAAATTACCCTAAGGAGGGAAATGGGTGAGAGGAAGAAGTATGTGATATGCACTCATAATGCATATGGTAGGTGATATATAGGTGGATTATATGTAGATTATTATTAACAAAATTACCCTAAGGAGGGAAATGGGTGAGAGGAAGAAGTATGTGATATGCACTGATAATGCATATGGTAGGTGATATATAGGTGGAATAGTGTGACTTCAGATTTTTTTTTTATTTATATATGTTTGTGTTTGTTTTGTGGAATCTTTTTTAATATTCCTAATAAAGGTTATATTTTAACTCCTACGGCACAGACCGTCTCCCCTTTGGCACTAGATGTTCCAAATTTATAGCCACATTCATTTGAGATGTGAGTGCTAATATGTGTACACGTTTCAATCTTTGTATTGAATCAACTCTTCTTTTTTAAACTAAAAAAAACCCTAACATTACTTGTTTAAAAAAAAAAATACAGGGGGCGTGTCCAAGCAGTGTCCTGAACAGGACGCATATTCTGAGAGCTCCAAGCAGAAGCCTTAGTAATCCGCCGATTATTAAACAATAGCAGCAAGATTGAATATATATTGTTTGAAGACATCACAATCTTGTTAATTGTGACCCCACATTTATTTTCTTTGCTGTTTGAATGACGCTGGGGACCCAGATTGGAACATAAAGGCCTATGGCGGCGGCCTACTACTAGGCAACCACCCCCCCCCCGGGAAGAGCCGGGTCATCAGTGCCGTCAGGTAAACTGGCTTACTGAACCTCTTCACATTCTATCACTCATCAGTCATCAAGCTCAAATATATCTGCCCCATATTACTATCATTTCACACAACACAACCCTTTATAACAAAAATATTGTACGCACGACCATTCCGTTATGATGACCACGTGGGAAATAGATCTTGCAAGAGACCTGGACCAGCGTTTCTCTAGACTAGAGAACTTACTTCTCAAAATCTACAACAGGTCGCTACCTCTAGACCATGTGGAGAACACTTCAATACTGCTGAAACATACAAGTACCGAGGACTCATCGCAAAAAATTGCAAAACACGTTGCCAAAGAAGGAGACTGGAGAGAAAAAAGGAAGGAGGACAAACTTCTACATGAAACATACCCTCAGACGCAGCCGTAGGAGCGAGACTCTGCTAAAATATCACCAAACAACCCACACAGCAGAAAAACTGCCCTGTCTGACTTTAACTCACAGGCTGTGCCGTCTTGGTCGAAGAACCCCGGCATGGCTGACAAATTACTACACTTCACCGGGCAGTCGGATGAGAAAGTACTTGATCACTTGGACCCCATACCGCAGTCAGATGAAAGGGGAAATCTCTCTAAATACACATCACAGTGCCTACAAAGCCCAGAACGATCTAAACTACTGAACACCTGCCTTGTGAAAATTTATGGTGTCAAACCCTCTTGCGGCAGTACCTGGCTTGATAAGCTGGATCGTTACATAGCTGCATACTGCACGGCCATGCAGGAGTCTCGGCCACTCAATCCCAGCACTGCAGCGCCCATTACACGACCTGCAAACAACTCAAAACCTCTGTCTCTAAATGAAGCCGATGGAGCCAATTTTTGCATACTCAGGACTCCCGGTACCCCACAGGCTCACCAAGAACTCTGTAACATCAAAAAGGGACACAAAATATATTCTCCGATTAAGGATACCTATTGCTCCCACAGTGATGGACGCTTCCCAGCCACAGGAGAGGGGTAGTCGGCAGATACCCCTCCCAAGCAGATCACACCTGACTGAGCTCACTGGGGTAAACCGCTAACTATCTGCTAGCTTAGATTTTACTTTACCCATGGACTCTCTGGAGGAACGTCTCTTGCCAATATATATAGTTAAGCCTCCTTTTCTTTTACTTTATGTTTTGTTATATATTTAAAAGTTGACTAGTTATTACATGTATTGATGCGATGGCAAAAAATGTTTATAATAATACCAAATACCGGCGGGTAGTAACTGGCGATAGATAAATGTACTGATCGCTCCTGATTGCAACATTACCAAATGGTCGCTGATAATTCACTTTAAATCTTGAGAGCCCAGGTATTGTAACATGTTAAGGCTAATTCTGTTTATCACACACACTTTAGCAGTCCTGGACACATTGAAAGTGCTGACTCACTCGCAATTAGAACCACCGGTAGAATGTAACCCTTTATCTGCCGAATGTCTCATCTCCTCAGTTTCCAATATTAGGCTTAGCTGAATAGCATAGTGGCACTTTGTCCTTTTACACAACACTGACTTGTATTATTTTTATTATTATCTTTTGTTTTCTTTACGCTCCCCAGCTGGGTCCCTGTGTCACTAATTGTATTTGCATATAGATTTTAAAGGCATGGATCGGTCTTTCTCACACTGAGGGGCGAACATGGCAATGAAGTAATTTCCCTTAAGCATAACTGCGCATACCAAATATCTCTTAAATATAGATTGGCCTTATAATTCTTAGTTATCCCCAATTATGGCCAATACAGCTGTCTCCTATATCTGATCAATTTTAATATAATTTCTATCAGGGATGCATATGCCAGTGTATGTGTATTCTGCCATGACTCCTGAATAACATGACTTATCAATATAAGAGCATTTTTAAGCACATTAATGTTTTGTCAATTATTTTATGATAATGTACAACCCTGTGCATCAAATATGACATGAATATTTGAGCTCTAACCTGTACCCTACATTTCGTTATCCTGTTTTGTGTATGTTCTGTTTATGCTTATTTATCCCTACATGTTTCCTATATATTATAAATAAGGATCCAAGAGCGGTCCATAATATGTTTTAAAGGGACTAAAATGAGGAAAATCAACCAAGAACCACCAGAATGCTTTCCATACCGCTGAATACATAATTTTTGTCTTTATTTACTTGTTTTCTTATATATGTATTTTCTCCCCATTTTGGTATCCCGAACCACTGTATTATGCAACTCCTCAATAAAAATGTTTTAAAAAAAAAAAAAAAAAAAATACAAAAAATAAAAAACCTAACATTACTAAAAAAAAATAACATTACAAAATAATTAAAACTACAATAACAAAAATAATAAACACTAAAATTACAAAAAAATAAAAAAAACTACCATTACAAAAAATAAACACAATTATGCAAAATAATAAAAAAAAATCATATTCTAATACACCCGTTTAAAAAGCAAAAAACACCCCAAAATAAAAAATCCCATTCTATAATAAACTGCCAATAGCCCTTAAAATTGCCTTTTGTAGGGCATTGCCCTAAAGTTAACAGCTCTTTTGCCAAAAAATTAAAACAAATACCCCATAACAGTACAAACCCTCAACCCCCCAAAATAAAAAAAAAAACTAATCTACCCATTGCCCTGAAAATGGCATTTGTATGGACATTTCCCTTAAAAGGGCATTTTTTTTTAAACGGGGCATTAGAATCGGAATAATTTTTATTATTTTTAACAATATTAGGTTTTTTATTTTTTTTTATTTTTTTTATGACAAGTAATGTTAGTTTTTTTTTTTTAGTTTAAGCTTAGGTTTTACTTTTATTTCACAGGTAAGTTTTTATCTATTTTTAAATAGGTAGTTAATAATTGTAACTTTTCTTTAGGTGTATTTAGTGCTTGCGATGTGGGGGACAGCAGTTTAGAGGTTAATAATTTTATTTAGTGTTTGCGATGTGCGGGGGCGGCAGTTTAGATGTTAATAGCTTTATTTAATGTAAGGAATGTGGAGGATGGCAGTTTATAAGTTAATAGGTTTTTATTTAGTTTTGGCGATGTCATCGGACGGCGGTTTAGAGGATAATAGCTTTTTTTAGTGTTAGCAATGTGGGGGGATGACGGTTTAGAGGTTAATAGGTTTTTATTTAGTTTTGACGATGTCAGGGAATGACGGTTTAGAGGTTAATAGCTTTATTTAGTGTTGGCGATGTGAGTGGGCGGGCAGTTTAGAGGTTAATAGGTTTTCATTTAGTTTTGGCGATGTGGGGGGAGGGCAGTTTAGAGGTTAATAGGTTTTCATTTAGTTTTGGAAATGTCTGGGGAAGGTGGTATAGATTATTTCGTTTCGGCATATTCTTTTTGTTAAAGGAACAGTAAAGATTCAGAATAATGTTATTTAATTCTGCACTTAGTGCAGAATTATATAACATTATTTAAGTGGTAACTTAAAAAATATAAAAGTATTTTCAGTTTTTACAGTGAACATTGGACTCCGCTCCAGAATCTACTGAGCGGGTCTTGAATATAAAAAGCGTTTCACGGGCTTGCTGGTTAGTCACAGCACGTCCGGTTGCGCTATTGGAATAAATGTAGCTCGCTCCCACTACTAGACCAGAACGGGAGAGAGTTACATTTATTCCAATAGCGCGACCAGGCGTGCTGTGACTAACCAGCAAGCCCGCAAAGTGCTTTGAATATTCAAGACCCGCTCAGTAGATCCTGGAGTGGAGTCCAACGTTCACTGAAAAATCTGAAAATACTTTTACATTTTTTAAGTTACCGCTTAAATAATGTTATATAATTCTGCATTGTGTGCAGAATTATATAACATTATTCTGAACCTTTACTTTCCCTTTAAGTTGAATCGTTTTTTGGATCCATTCTTTATTCATATTCATTATTCTATTCTAAACTTGGATCCAAAATAACGAATAGATTCGAAAAACGATTTAACTTAACATAACTAATTTGCCAAAACGAAATTATTTTTTTTTTTTTTTTTATTCAAGGCTTGTGGCAAGGCATATATACATAGATCTTAAGGTGACAACATAGTAGTATTGAAAGACAATTGTGAAACAAAATGTTATGTGAACATTATACAGTCTTGATATAAAGATCTTAACAAAAAAATAAAAATAAAGAACATACATAAATTAGATGCCTGATGTTCAATATACCTTATAAATGATATAAGAGGCCACTTTTGGACCTCTTCTGTGAAAGTCCAGAAGTTAGAAGGTATTACCATCTGAAAAGATCACTTTTGGATCTTTAATGACAAACCTCTTTTTATATTTATATTAAAAGCTATAAAACATGCTTAAGTAAATGTTTTTTAACGCATAGTGGTTTAACAGGGTGTTATAACGTTGAAAAAATTGTAAATAAGACTCTGCCTTCCATGTAGCCAGAATATACCATTTAAATGCTGGGTAGAATATTAGACTACACTGAAACTTGGAGAACCCCAACTGTGTATGTATACATTGTAAGGGTTGGGAGACAGGAGGGAGCTATTTATAAAACAAAGAGGACTGCTCCAAAGGATGAGTCCCTAGATCCAAATCAAATATGAGTAACATATATATAACGAAGGAAATCCCACTAAAACATATTGAGAAGAAGGTATTCTGTCTCCTATTAAAGAATATATATATTACAACACCATGTTAGCCCATACCTTTGCAAAAGACTAGTAAAAATTAAAGGAGTAAGAGAATGGGTATCCTGCTACCCCGGCCGCTGGCAGCAAGACACCACTTTAAAAAGGTATACTGGACCATTAGAGGTATGGGTAAGGCATAAAGGCTACAAGGCATTCAAGGGTATAAATGCAGAGATGGCTGAATATGCTTTCTATAGGCAGTTGGGGAATGGGGAAACAGAAGAACACTTAAGATAAGGGTATACCCAAGTATATATTGTTAAGCAGTAAATAAGTCACAAACAATACAGGGGAACTGTAATCCTTCAGCAAATGATCCTTAAATAGTTACAAATAAACACTGCTAAAGTGGGACTGCAGTGATAATATACATAAAATATGATACTATGTTACTAGGCTTGACATCCTTATAAACAGTAAGGGTTAAGGCGATATTGCAAAGCATATTGTTAAACAGTAAATAAATCATAAATAATATAAGGGACCTTCAAACATTGGACAGAGCATCTGCGATTAAATGTAAGCACATTACAAATATACATATTGTTAAAATCGAGCTACAATGGTAACATGCAAAAAATATAGAGTGTAATGACTATAGGGCTTAACGCCTATATGAAGAGTTCCTACTGTGTTACTCCCAGTCACTAAGGGGACAAAAAGAGCTGATGTAATATCCCAGAGCGGTCCACCATATTCTCTTATCGTGCTTGCGAAGACCGGTCTGGGTCAGACCTTCAGGGTCCCGCTTCAAAAGTAGCAGCACTAAGTAGGAAGGGGTGATTGGAAGCAAAAATATTTATGAAGAGTGCAGCGTCCCAGCTTAGCTTTAGTAAACATATGCTAATATTGGCGTTGGATCCCCCTTACCCAAACTACAATAATCTCAAGGAGTAATCCGGTGCATTAAGGGAAAAAGAAAGTCAATGTCCCAACTAAGCTTTTAGCAAACTTATGTCAATACTGGTTTTGAATCACCCTTACTCGCTCCACAGTAATCCTTTGCTGCCAAGAAGGAAGCGGCCCAAATCATACCGCCAGGGTCCCATTGCGGCTGTAGCGTTCCCGCAAAGACAAGGGTACTAAGTAAAGCAGAGCAGTGTGTTTCCTCCAGCCGTCCGCCAAAACTGTTCCCAATAAGGTTACACACTGGAGAACCCACGGACAATTGTTCTGGAGTGATAGTGAGTAGTGCAAATGCTCGAGAACAGTGTGTTTCTTCCAGCAGTTTATACATAGTGTTCACGGAAAAGTCACTCGCTGGAGAACGCACTAATATTTGATCGGAAGCCCTCTGTTGCAATATAGATGTTAGTTGGTTTGCCGCTGTAGTGGTCAGACAATCACCTGGCTGGGTAATGTAACACAGCATGCTACCATCTAGCTGTTCAGCTCTGTCTCCATCAGCCGCTCCATTAGGTATCACAGAAGTACTTTGCAAGTCCCTTACCATTCTTTTAGGCGTGGGTTGCGGGCTCCAGGGTGCTAGATTACCATCAAGGGTGTCAGCGGTCTCCCGTTCTGTCAATACAGGCTCCCTCTGCGTGGCTGCATGGAGCAAGTGGTTATCCCTAGGGCTGAATGCATCATGTAAAATAGATTCGAATGCAGAATGATGTTCCTTTAGCAAGCGGTCCAGGTCCCTCAAAATATCTGTAGTCCATTCCATAATCTTCGGTATGGATCTGTAGTCAGGCAGATTAGGGGTTGGATGCTTTGAAATCAGCACAATGTGCTGCCTAACGACAAGGCCCGTTGGACCTCGCCGGGGGGTAAATAAAAGGCCTCAGCCCTAGAATGTGCTCAGGGTGCTCAAAGTCACGATCCTTAAAGAGTTAATAGGCTCATTCAAAGCAGGATCTGTAGTGCTTTAAAAACCATGCTATGTGGTAGATAAATGAGCCGTCTGGAGTGCTATTTTAAGTGAAAATAATGGAAGGTCTAGAGCAGAGTGTTAAGGTGCGACCTATCATGGCCGCCTCCCGGAAGTTCCCCCACGAAATTATTTTTTAACTTAACTAATTTTCCAAAACAAAATTATTTATTTAACTAATGAAAGCAAGCTATTTTTTTTTTTTTTTTGCTGTGCACATGTCTAGAGTAAATGTTCATACTAATAGCCAGTGGGCTATGAAGGTGCAAGTACTTACTTCACAGCACCTTTCTCCACTGTGCTTACCTCAGATGAAGCAACTTGCCTCCAGTAGATGAGCCCA
Source organism: Bombina bombina (assembly GCF_027579735.1). Classification (NCBI taxonomy): domain Eukaryota; kingdom Metazoa; phylum Chordata; class Amphibia; order Anura; family Bombinatoridae; genus Bombina; species Bombina bombina. The sequence continues at coordinate 150,925,209 of NC_069505.1, forward strand.
TCCACTGAAAGCATGATGCCATGAATCTTCAATCAGTAACAGCATCTACAACCTATGAGATTAGTTAACAAGTCTGCATTTTACCTGGAGAGGGCTGTGGATCCCACAAGGAGCAGCTCGCTGTCCACATTTGACCTGGAAGACCTATGACATTTCTCACTTAGAAAAAAAAAAAGTTCACAGCTTGGGTTATAATTTTATGTCTACCCCTCTGAATGACAGGTTACTAAGAGGAGGAAGTTTGCCTCAGAACAGATAGAAGACCACTCTCAATGACGAGTAAATTTTCACTTCACTTTCGCCTCATTCCTCATCAAGGAGGCAAGAAAAATAAGCAGATTTTCCACATTTGATAACTAGTGGACACTTAGGCCTCTATTTATCAAGGTCTGTCGGACCTGATCCGACAGTGCGGATGAGGTCCGACAGACCTTGCTGAATACGACGAGCAATACGCTCGCCATATTCAGCATTGCACCAGCAGCTCACAAGAGCTGCTGGTTCAATGCCGCCCCCTGCAGACTCGCGGCCAATCGCCCGCCAGCAGGGGGTATCAATCAACATACTCGATTGGGTTGATTTACGGCAATGTCTGTCTGCCTGCTCAGAGCAGGCGGACAGGTTATGGAGCAGCGGTCTTTGTGAACGCTGCTTCATAATTGCTGTTTCTGGCGAGCCTGCAGGCTTGCCAGAAACACGGGCCTCCGAATGGAGCTTGATAAATATGCCCCTTACTATCTGAAAAAAAGAAAAGAAAAGAAAAAATGCTGATAAAAGGTATTTAATTTTACGGTTTTTATGCTTTTAAAAGCCATTCAAATGTTTTGTAAATGTATTCAAAAGTGTTCTGGAATGATGTGCATTGCAAGTTGCTTATAACTACATTATAATGTCCCTTTAATCATGCAGTGACTTTTATGCCCCACAAAATGTTATAAAGAGTTGACAAAGTGAGCACAGCGTATAATAATATGCGCATTTTATGTATAGAAAATAGGTTTCCATCCACAAAGAATACAAAAGAGATTGCTAAAGATTGATGTGAACTCCTAAATAGTAGTTTATCACAAAAAATGATGTTAATTCTTAAATCACAGAAATATATTTCAGAAGAATAAAAGCTAAAAAAAATGTTGCCTAATTTCACAATATTTCTTCATAACTTGAATTGTTAATGTTCCTCTATTTGTTCAAATTTAAATTAGGGAAAATAACAGAGAAAATGTTTATCCTTTAGTCATAAATTTATACTGAATTCCCAGTAATAAAATATATTATCAAAAAGGGAAACTGTAGAGGAATTAACTAATATTTCTTCTAGGGTTACTGAATAAGCATAGCTGTCATGTCCTTCAGCAGATAACAATATCAGTAAAAAATCCAGAGTAAGCACATTGCTATCTAATATTTATTGCAATGCTATAGGCACCACTTTTTAAGGTTTTGCAGGATGCAATCTTAAGAGAAAATACTGATCTGAAAATAGCCCTGTGTCTGGCCTTTATTTCTTCTAAAGATTAGATTGTCTGACTATTGTATCGCTTCTCTTCTAAAGATAGCAAAACATAATACGACAGCTGCTATAAAAAAAAAAAAACTAAACAAAAACAAGTTAGAGCATGTGCAAATGTGCACCAAGAGGTTAATGTTAAATGGACACATTTGATTAAATAATTATATATATAGAGTGTGAAGTAGAATACCCTCATTCAAAGTGTGATCACAAGGAATTAGATGCAAGCACACTATTCCTGCGCTAACAGTAATATAGATCACTAATACAGATGTGTCTTAAAAGTTCAAGACTGCTTTAAACAAATTAGAGGAAACACAGGATTACAAGTTGTGCGCTAAACCCGATGTGTAAATAGCGCTAAAAATTTAGCGCAACCGTCCATTCCATAGTGCTGAGATTACAAGTTACAGAAAAACCTTCTTGTGCTGTGCGTTATGGTGGGATGTGTTAAGCTCCATACCACACAAAAGCCAATTCCTGACTTGACGTGCTTGTGCATGGTTTTCCCCCATAGATATCAATGGAAAGAAAGTGTTAGAAAAAAAAATAACACCTGTGATTGCTGAATGGCGATCACTATACCGCAATCCCATTTGATGTCAATGGGAAAAAGACGGTTATGTAAAAACCTAAAACCCTAACATAAACTTCTAGTCTAAATACCAACCTGCATTGCTAACACCTAAATAAAGTTATTAACCCCTAAACCACCGCCTCCGACATTGCCGACACTACAATAAACCTAATAACCCCTAAACTGCCAAGCCCCACAACGCAAATACTAAACTTAACCTATTAACTTCTAAAACGCTGACTCCCCACATCACCAACACTACAATAAACCTATTAACCCCTAAACCGCCGACCCCCCACATTGCAAATACTAAACTTAACCTATTAACCCCTAAACCACCAACCCCCCACATTGCAAATACTAAACTTAACCTATTAACCCCTAAACCGCCAACCCCCCACATTGCAAATACTAAACTAAACCTATTAACCCCTAAAACACCGGCCCCCACACTAAATTAAACTATTAACTAGGGTTGCCACCGTTCTTGGAAGAAAAATAATTAAAAAGCATAACTCAAAAACTAAAGCTGATAGGACTGATTTTAAATGCTCATTTGTTTATAACTAGTATTCATCACACTCAGAAGAGGTTTCATCTTGACAGGGGCTTTCTTTCAATAGAATGCAAGCTCAATCTGATTGACTGATTGGATCAGCCAATCGGATTGAACTTGAATCTGATTGGCTGATTCCATCAGCCAATCAGAATTTTCCTACCTTAATTCCGATTGGCTGATAGAATCCTATCAGCCAATCGGAATTCAAGGGACGCCATCTTGGATGACGTCCCTTAAAGGAACCGTCATTCGTCAGGAAGTCGTCGGCCAGGATGGATGTTCCGTGGCGGCGGGATGAAGATGGAGCCGGAAGAAAGAAGATTGAAGATGCCGCTTGATAGAAGACTTCAGCCGGATGATGGACCTCTTCAGCCCCCGCTTGGATCAAAACTTCAGCCGGATGATCCACCTCTTCAGCCCCCGATTGGATCAAGACTTCAGCCGGATGATGGATCTCTTCAGCCCCCGCTTGGATCAAGACTTCAGCTGGATGATGGACCTCTTCAGCCCCCGCTTGGATCAAGACTTCAGCCGGATGATGGACCTCTTCAGCCCCCGCTTGGGCTTGGATGAAGACATTGCCCGGATTGGATGAAGACTTTGGACCCTCTTCTGGACGGATCGGTAAGACCCGGCGTGGTGAAGACAAGGTAGGGAGATCTTCAGGGGCTTAGTGTTAGGTTTATTTAAGGGGGGTTTGGGTTAGATTAGGGGTATGTGGGTGGTGGGTTGTAATGTTGGGGGGTATTGTATGGGTTTTTTTACATGCAAAAGAGCAGAATTCTTTGGGGCATGCCCCGCAAAATGCCCTTTTAAGGGCTGGTAAAGTAAAAGAGCTTTTCAATTTTTATTTTAGAATAGGGTAGGGCATTTCTTTATTTTGGGGGGCTTTGTTATTTTATTAGGGGGCTTAGAGTAGGTGTAATTAGCTTAAAATTGTTGCAATATTTTTATAATGTTTGTAAATTATTTTTTTATTTTTTGTAACTTAGTTCTTTTTTATTTTTTGTACTTTAGTTAGTTTATTTAATTGTATTTATTTGTAGGTATTTGCATGTAATTAATTTATTGATAGTGTAGTGTTAGGTTTAATTGTAACTTAGGTTAGGATTTATTTTACAGGTAATTTTGTAATTATTTTAACTAGGTAGCTATTAAATAGTTATTAACTATTTAATAGCTATTGTACCTGGTTAAAATAAATACAAAGTTGCCTGTAAAATAAATATTAATCCTAAAATAGCTACAATATAATTATTATTTATATTGTAGCTATATTAGGGTTTATTTTACAGGTAAGTATTAAGCTTTAAATAGAAATAATTTATTTAATAAGAAATAATTTATTTCGCTAGATAAAAATTATATTTAACTTAGGGAGGTGTTAGGGTTAGACTTAGCTTTAGGGGTTAATACATTTATTAGAGTAGCGGCGAGGTCCGGTAGGCAGATTAGGGGTTAATACTTGAAGTTAGGTGTCGGTGATGTTAGGGAGGGCAGATTAGGGGTTAATTAAATTTATTATAGGGTTTTTGAGGCGGGAGTGAGGTGGATTAGGGGTTAATAACTTTATTATAGTAGCAGTGAGGTCCGGTCGGCAGATTAGGGGTCAATAATTGTAGGTAGGTGGCGGCGACGTTGGGGGCGGCAGATTAGGGGTTAATAAATATAATATAGGGGTCGGCGGTGTTAGGGGCAGCAGATTAGGGGTACATAGGGATAACATAGGTTGCGGCGGTGTACGGAGCGGCAGATTAGGGGTTAATAATAATATGCAGGGGTCAGCGATAGCGGGGTCGGCAGATTAGAGGTTAATAAGTGTAAGGCTAGGGGTGTTTAGACTTGGGGTACATGTTAGGGTGTTAGGTGCAGACTTAGGAAGTGTTTCCCCATAGGAAACAATGGGGCTGCGTTAGGAGCTGAACGCTGCTTTTTTGCAGGTGTTAGGTTTTTTTTCAGCTCAAACGGCCCAATGTTTCCTATGGGGGAATCGTACACGAGCACGTTTTTGAAGCTGGCCGTGTCCGTAAGCACCGCTGGTATTTAGAGTTGCAGTGGCGGTAAATTATGCTATACGCTCCCTTTTTGGAGCCTAACGCAGCCCTTCTGTGAACTCTAAATACCAGCGGTATTTAAAAGGTGCGGGGGGAAAAAAAGCACACGTAGCTAACGCACCCCTTTGGCCCCAGAACTCTAAATCTAGACGCAAATGTATTAACCCCTAAATCTAAGTCTAACCCTAACCCTAACACCCCCTAACCTAAATATAATTTAAATAAGTCTAAATAAAAATTATTATCATTAACTAAATTATTCCTATTTAAAACTAAATACTTACCTATAAAATAAACCCTAAGCTAGCTACAATATAACTAATAGTTACATTGTATCTAGCTTAGGATTTATTATTATTTTACAGGCAAGTTTGTATTTATTTTAAAGTGATGGTAAACCCTAGCATTTGGGAAACGCTAGGATTTACAATCGTAACAAATAAAGGGGACTTTCATTCATGAAGTATAAAATACTTAATTCTGAAAGCTCCTTTATTTGTTAGCAGCATTTGCTGCACTGAGCTGCTAAAGGCAGCCCACAGCAGAACGCTATTTGGCTGAGAGGTGACGTTTCCACCTCTTAGCCAATAGCCGTGCGGGAAATACAGCTTGGCGCCACAAAAGCTGGGTTTACCATCACATTTCCCAAACGCTAGGGTTTACCATCACTTTAACTAGGTACAATAGTTATTAAATAGTTATTAACTATTTAATAACTATCTAGCTAAAATAAATACAAAAGTACCTTTAAAATAAAACCTAACCTAAGTTACAATAACACCTAACACTACACTATAATTAAATAAAGTAACTAAATTAACAACAATCAAATCAATTAAATACAATTAGCTAAAGTACAAAAAAACAAATACTAAATTATAGAAAATAATAAACAAAATACAAGATATTTAAACTAATTACACCTAATCTAATAGCCCTATCAAAATAAAAAAGCCCCCCCCCCCAAATAAAAAAAACCCCTAGCCTAAACTAAACTACCAACAGCCCTTAAATGGTCCTTTTGCAGGCCATTGCCCCAAGGTAATCAGCTCTTTTCCCTGTAAAAAAAAAATACAAACAACCCCCCAACAGTAAAACCCACCACCCACACAACCAACCCCCCAGATAAAATACTAACTAAAATAACCTCCAGACGGGCAGAAGTCTTCATCCACATGGCATCTTCTATCTTCATCCATCCGACACAGAGCGGGTCCATCTTCAAGACATCTGGCGCGGAGCATCCTCTTCAATCAACGTCTTCTTACTAAATGACGGTTCCTTTAAGTGATGTCATCCAAGATGGCATCCCTTAGATTCCGATCAACCAATAGGATTGAACTTCAACCCTATTGGCTGATTGCATCAGCCAATAGGATTTTTTCTACCTTAATTCCGATTGGCTGATAGAATTCTATCAGCCAATCGGAATCTAAGGGACGCCATCTTGGATGATGTCACTTAAAGGAACCGTCATTTAGTAAGAAGACGTTGATTGAAGAGGATGCTCTGCTCCGGATGTCTTGAAGATGGACCCGCTCCGCGCCGGATGGATGAAGATAGAAGATGCTATCTGGATGAAGACTTCTGCCCATCTGGAGGACCACTTTGTCCGGCTTGGATGAAGACTTCTCCTGGCTTCATTGAGGACATTGGCCCGGCTTGGATGAAGACTTTTCCCGGTAAATCGATCTTCAGGGGATTAGTGTTAGGTTTTTTTAAAGGTTTATTGGGTGGGTTTTGTTTTTAGGTTAGGGACTTTGGGCTTGCAAAAGAGCTAACTGCCCTTTTAAGGGCAATGTCCATCCAAATGCCCTTTTCAGGGCAATGGGGAGCTTAGGTTTTTTAGATAGTATTTTATTTGGGGAGTTGGTTGTGTGGGTGGTGGGTTTTACTGTTGGGGGGGTTGTTTGTAATTTTTTTACAGGGAAAAGAGCTGATTACTTTGGGGCAATGCCCTGCAAAAGGCCCTTTTAAGGGCTATATGTAGTTCAGTTTAGGCTAGGGTTTTTTTATTTTGGGGAGACTTTTTATTTTGATAGGGCTATTAGATTAGGTATAATTAGTTTAAATATTTTGTAATTTGTTTATTATTTTCTGTAATTTAGTGTTTGTTTTTGTACTTTAGCTAATTGTATTTAATTGATTTAATTGTTGTTAATTTAGTTAATTTATTTAATTATAGTGTAGTGTTAAGTGTTATTGCAACTTAGGTTAGGTTTTATTTTACAGGTACTTTTGTTTTTATTTTAGCTAGGTAGTTATTAAATAGTTAATAACGATTTAATAACTATTTTACCTAGTTAAAATAAATACAAACTTGCCTGTAAAATAAAAATAAAGCCTAAGCTAGCTACAATGTAACTATTAGTTATATTGTAGCTGTCTTAGAGTTTATTTTACAGGTAAGTATTTAGTTTTAAATAGGAATAATTTAGTTAATGATAGGAATTTTATTTAGACTTATTTAAATTATATTTAAATTAGGGGGTGTTAGGGTTAGATTTAGGGGTTAATAGCTTTAACATAGTGGTGGCAACGTTGGGGGCGGCAGATTAGGGGTTAATAAGTGTAGGTAGGTGGCGGCGACATTGGGGGTGGCAAATTAAGGGTTAATAAATATAATGTAGGTGGCAGCGATGTTGGGGACAGCAGATTAGGGGTTCATAAGTATAATGTAGGTGGCGGCGGTGTCCGGATCGGCAGAATCGGGGTTGATAAAAATAATGTAGGTGTCGGCGATGTCGGGGGCGGCAGATTAGGGGTTAATAAGTGTAAGATTAGGGGTGTTTAGACTCGGGGTTCATGTTAGGGTGTTAGGTGTAGACATAACTTTTGTTTCCCCATAGGAATCAATGGGGCTGCGTTACTGAGTTTTATGCTGCTTTTTTGCAGGTGTTAGAGTTTTTTAAGCTGGCTCTCCCCGTTGATCCCTATGGGGAAATCATGCATATTTACCGCCACTTCAACTCTCAATACCAACGTTGCTTATGGTAACGGCTAGCTGGAAAAATGTGCTCGTGCACGATTCCCCCATAGGAAACAATGGGGCAGTTTGGTCTGAAAAAAAACACCTGCAAAAAAGCAGCGTTAAGCTCCTTATGCAGCCCCATTGTTTCCTATCAGCCAATAGAATGTGAGCTCAATCTGATTGGCTGATTGGACCAGTCAATCCGATTGAACTTGAATCTGATTGGCTGATTCAATCAGCCAATCAGATTTTTCCTACCTTAATTCTGATTGGCTGATAGAATTCTATCAGCCAATTGGAATTCGAGGGACGCCATCTTGGATGACGTCATTTAAAGGAACCTTCATTCGGCGAGTAGGTGTCGTGGAAGATGGATGGATACGTGTCGGCTGGAAGAAGATGGCTCCACTCTGGATGGATAAAGATAGAAGATGCCGCTTGGATGAAGATGTCTACCGGTCCGGATGTCCAGATAGGATGAAGACTTCTGCCATTCCGGATGCCCTCTTTTGGTCCATCGGTGCCCAGCTGGGTGAACACGGCTCAAGGTAGGGAGATCTTCAGGGAGGTAGTGTTAGGTTTATTTAAAGGGGGTTTGGGTTAGAGTAGGGGTATGTGGGTGGTGGGTTGTAATGTTGGGGGGTGGTATTGTGGGGTTTTTTACAGGCAAAAGAGCTGATTTCTTTGGGGCATGCCCAGCAAAAAGCCCTTTTAAGGGCTGGTAAGGTAATAAAGCTGTTAACTTTTTTAATTTACATTAGGGTAGGGATTTTTTATTTTGGGGGGCTTTGTTATTTTATTAGGGGGCTTAGAGTAGGTGTAATTAGCTTAAAATTATTGTAATCTTTTTTTATTTTTTGTAATTTAGTGGGGGGTTTTTGTAATTTAGTTTAGTTTATTTAATTGTAGGTACTTGTAGTTAATTGATTTAATTTATTTATTGATAGTGTAGTGTTAGGTTTAATTTTAACTTAGGTTAGGATTTATTTTACAGGTAATTTTGTAATTATTTTAACTAGGTAGCTATTAAATAGTAAATAACTATTTAATAGCTATTGTACCTAGTTAAAATAAATACAAAGTTGCCTGTAAAATAAATATAAATCCTAAAATAGCTACAATATAATTATTTGTTATATTGTAGCTATATTAGGGTTTATTTTACAGGTAAATATTTAGCTTTAAATAGGAAGACTTTAGTTAATAATATTTAATTTATTTTGTTAGATTAAAATTATATTTAACTTAGGGGGTGTTAGGGTTAGACTTAGCTTTAGGGGTTAATACATTTATTAGAGTAGCGGCAAGGTCCGGTCGGCAGATTAGGGGTTAATAAGTGTAGGTAGATAGCGGCGACGTTGGGGGGGGGGCAGATTAGGGGTTAATAAATATTATGTAGGTGTCGGCGATGTTTGGGGCAGCAGATTAGGGGTTCATAGGGATAATGTAGGTGGCGGTGGTGTGCGGTCAGCAGATTAGGGGTTAAAAAAATGTATTATAGTGGCAGCGATGTGGGGGGGCCTTGGTTTAGGGGTACATAGGTAGCTTATGGGTGTTAGTGTACTTTAGAGCACAGTAGTTAAGAGCTTTATAAACCGGCGTTATCCCATAAAGCTCGTAACTACTGACTTTTTTCTGTGGATGGAGTCTTGTCGGTAAAGGGTCTAATGCTCACTTCAGCCAAGACTCTAAATACCGGCGTTAGGAAGATCCCATTGAAAAGATAGGATACGCAATTGGCGTAAGGGGATCTGCGGTATGGAAAAGTCGCGGCTTGGAAGTGAGCTTTACACCCTTTCCTGGCTGACTCTAAATACCAGCGAGCGGTAAAAAGCAGCAATAGGAGCCCTTAACGCTGCTTTTGACGGCTAACGCCAAACTCTGAATCTAGGTGTTAGTTTTTTTGTTTTGGGGGGTTATTTGGGTGGGGGGTTTTACTGTTAGGGGATAGTTTGTAATTTTTTTTATGTAAAAGAACTTTTTTTACGAAGGGCATAGCCCTACAAAGCCCTTTTAAGGGCTATTGATAGTTTATTGTTAGATTAGGGGGTGTTTTTTATTTTGGGGTGGCTTTTTTGTTTGTATAGGGGTATTAGATTTGGTTTAATTTTTATTAATTTGGATAATTTTGTTTATTATTTTTTGTAATCTTAGATTTATTTTATTTTTTGTAATTTTAGTGTGTTTTTTTGTAATGTTATTTATTTTATTTTTTTTGTCGTAGTGTTAGGATTTTTTAATTTTGGAACTTAGTCTTTTTATTTTTTGTTTATTTGTATTTTTTTAAATAGTTACGTTAGTTTTATTTATAGTTTAAGCTTATTTTTTTTTATTTCACAGGTAAGTTTTTATTTATTTGGGTGTGTTAGGGTTAGGGGTTAAAAGTTTAATTTAGTGTGTCTGATGTGGGGGGGGTGGAAGTTTAGGGGTTAATAGGTTTAGTTTAGTAGTTGTGATATAGGGATCGGTGGTTTAGGGGTTAATAGCTTTATTATAGTAGTTGCAATGTGGGGGTCCAGCGGTTTAGGGGTTATAGGTTTAGTTTAGTATTTGCGATGTGGGGGGCCGGCGGTTTAGGGATTAATACTTTATTGTAGTGTTGGCAATGTGGGTGGGCGGCAGATTAGGGGTCAATAGGTTTAATATAGTATTTAAGATGTGGTTTGGTGGCGGTTTAGGGGTTAATAGGTAGTTTATGGATGTTAGTGTACTTTGTAACATTTTTATTATGAGTTTTGTGAAACATTTTTGTTTTGCAAAATCCATAACTACTGGTCTCTAATCACAGAATGGATCACGGTGGTATAAGCTATAACACTAGCAAAATAGCCAGACCTTTCAACTTGTAAACCGGGTGAGCTTAAAATTCCACACTCAAAAGCCATTTTTTGAGTCCAGAATGGAGAATTTGCAGTACAGGCTAAAACGCTTGCGGTATAGCTGTACCAGTAGCACTGCAACTTGTAATACGGGAGACCTGCCATTCTGCACACAAAGACCAAATTTTCAGCGGTATAGCCATACTGCAAAACTTGTTATCTCTCTGAAAGAGTTTTATGTAAAGGAAAGGCTGTTTAAGCACCAATGATAAGTAAGACACATTTGAAAATGATGAAAATATTCCAGATAAATATTCACTATTTAGTAGACAAAGATAATCCCAATATATTTCTAGTAGGTGTTCCACTTACTAGAAATTAAATGCAGACGACCAAATTTTAAATTTGTATGTTAATTTATCAATATTTATCTTAGTCAATATTTATCTTAGTCAATATTTATCTTAGTCAATCCAGATGTCTATGACCACTTTATTAGATATATACACTAGACAGATCCAGTTGTTTATCAATTTATTTACAAAATATTGCACATACACAGAGGGATTTACTCTGATGTTGCACACTTTTTTAACAACATTATAATATACACTACTACTATTATCCACTATAGCGGATCATGTCCGCTGCATATCGATAAATGCAGACAGCATACGCTCTCTGCATTTATCATTGCACCAGCAGTTCTTGTGAACTGCTGGTGCAATGCCGCCCCTGCAGATTTGCAGCCAATCAGCCACTAGCAGGGGGAGTCAATCAACTTGATCATATTCGATTGAGTTGATTTCTGTCCGCGGCCTCAGAGCAGGCGGACAGGTTATGGAGCAGTGGTCTTGATAAATATGCCCCTATGTGCCATGTATAATATAACTTGGAAGCTATGTGTCACACTTTGCCGCTGGGAAGCTCCGGCGGTCCTCTTTGTGTGCTTGATTGGCAGGTAGTCTGAGCCGCCCCTTCCTGATGATGTCAATACCAGTCTTTTTATTCCGGGCTTCCTGTTTCTTCAGTGCCCGTTTGTTTGTTACTCTTTGTGGCTACTGTGAGGACTTCACTGTGGAAACTCTCTAACTTCTGATTTTCTGTTGCCAAACTCTGCAAAGACTGACTATGCTGGGTTAACCCTCAAACTTCCTGATAACCTGTTTCCAAATACTGCAAGTACTGTTTATTCTGAGAAACTCTCAAACTGCATGTTAACCTGTTGCCAAACTCTGCAAATACTGTTTATTCAGTGTAAACCTTCAAACTACTTGATATCCTGTTGCCAAATACTGCAAGTTCTGTTTATTCTGTGAAACTCTCAAACTGCATATTAACCTGTTGCCAAACTCTGCAAATACTGTTTATTCAGTGTAAACCTTCAAACTGCTTGATATCCTGTTGCCAAATACTGCAAGTACTGTTTATTCAGTGTAAACTCTCAAACTGCATGATAACCTGTTGCCAATATCTGCAAGTACTGATTAATCTGTGTTAACCTTCCAACTACCTGATATCCAGTTGTCTAACTCTGCAAGTACTGACTATTCAGTATTAACCCTCAAACTGCCTGATAACCTGTTGCCAATCTCTGCAAGGACTGACTACACAGTGTTAACCCTCAAACTACCTGATATCCTGTTATCTAACTCTGCAAGTACTGACTATTCAGTATTAACCTTCAAACTGCCTGATAACTGTTGCCAAACTCTGCAAGGACTGACTACACAGTGTTAACCCTCAAACTGCCTGAAAACCAGTTACCTACTCCTGCATTATTAACTGTTTCTTGTTTTATCCTTCCTCTGTTTGAGTATAAGTGGACTATCCCTTCTCTCCTGATTCTGTGGAAGACATTTCCTGAAACCAGTTCCTTACTCAGAAGTCTATTTGGCTGATATCTTGTATTACTTTGGACTCAGGCTAACTCTGCTCCATATTGTGAGTACATTGTTTTTTAGAGATTGTTGTGGGTCACGTCCTGGATTAAACTCAGAGTGCAAGGGTGTTGTTTAAGTTTGCCATAGCATTTGGGTCTTCTTCTGGACATATCCTAACCTGACACTATGGACTGTATTTGTTTTCTTTACACCTGAGAGCTTATATATTTTTGCCCCTATAGCTTTTTTTAAGTTTATTAGTTTTTTATTAAGTTTTCAAAAAGATGATTGAAATATACAACATTATAACAATTAGAACAATATTGTAAATAAAGAAAATAAATCTGGTACAAAATCTGTGTTTACAATCATATTTTAAAGTCAAGTTTTTGCTTAAGGAAGGAGATCAGCACAATTGCCTACTTATCCAGCATATCCTAAGAACAAAGGCTTGCGACGGATTAACCCCATAGCTTGTAACCTTCTGATAGATGCCTGGGTGAATGTTTACTGCTATGTTGAAGTGCATAATGTATTTGCTTTCTTTTCATCCCAATAGAACACGACCTGGACAAAGTAATCCTTTTGCCCTTTATAATTATATGCCATTTGTTCTAATTTTAAGGTGTAGGACACTTGATTAATCCACTCTTTTGGGCTTGGAGGTTGTAGTTTTTTCCAATATCTAGGGATGAGCTTCTTGATCGCATTTGCCCCTATAGCTTTTTATTGCAATTTTTAAAATATTTTTTATTTATAGTGTTATTACGAATGTAACTGTACTTTTAAATATAATTTTGATGTGTTTTGTGCAACTTTTTAGTAAAACATAACAGTTAACCAGAGCTCTGCAGTCGGGCTATCCCAATGCGTGTTAAATTAAATTGCGCTCAAAAGAATAAGTTTACTTTAAACCTGTAATTGAGCAGCAATAAAACCCTTTTCGCTCATGTAGAACAGTTAGCACGCCAATCTAGCCCTAATTAATTTTTCTTAGCATACTCTTGACATGAAAATATGAATATTTAACATTCTAATGTTCTTCATATAGAAGAATATGTTCTATTTATTCATAAATAGATATTTCTATATATGATGTTTTTTGGTGTATAATGAAGATCACGATGCCCCAGTTGCTTTTCATTTTCTGACTCATTCGCATAATAAGAGTCAACTTATGTTTCAAATTGTGGATGATACCTCCCTCCTAGAAGGGGGGATAGACAGAAGCCCAATGGATCAGGAAATTAGATACAGACCCCAAGGGGTCTAAATAGAAATATATCTTGGGGTTTCTTTATTTAGGGATAGCTTTTCTAGTTCCAACGAGTCTAAATCAGTTCTGCTTTAGGAGAAATAGATCATGTCAAACTAATCTAATTAGATTCTACGAGGAAGTAAGTAAAGATATAGGGGAATCAGTTGATGTGATATACTTAGATTTTGCAAAGGCATTTGATGCAGTGCCACATGAGAGATTAATGCACAAAATTAAGGGACTGGGAATAGCTGAAAATGTTAGCTCATGGATAAATGACTGGATAAAAGATAAGGAGCAACGAGTAGTAGTAAATGGATCATAGATTGGACAAAGGTAATCAGTGGCGTCCCCCAGGGATCAGTACAGGGCCCTGTTCTTTTTAATATTTTTATAAATTACTTGGAGCAAGGATTAAATAGCGACATCTCTATTTTTGCAGATGATACTAAGTTAAGTAAGGTCATTAGATCAGAGGAGGACGAACTCTCATTACAAAGGGATTTGCAAAAATTAGAACTGTGGGCAAGTAAATGGAAAATGAGATTTAATACAGAAAAATGCAAGGTTCTACATTTTGGAAGTAAAAATAAGCAGGCAACATATTTTTTAAATGAGACAAGACTTAACCAAACACAGGAGGAAAGGGATTTGGGGAGGGAGTAGTAATAGATAACAAGCTAAAGATGGGTGCACAATGCAGGTTAGCGGCTTCAAAGGCTAATAAGATACTAGCATGTATTAAAAGAGGCATTGATTCAAGGGAGGAAAGCATAAGTATGTCACTATATAAACTCTGGTAAGATCTCACCTTGAGTTTGGAGTGCAGTTCTGGGGACTGTTCGCTAAAAAAGATATTGAAGAACTAGAAAAAGTTCAGAAAAGGGCCACAAAGCTAATAAGGGGATTGGATAAATTAACCTATGAGGAGAGGTTAGCCAAACTGGGTCTGTTTTGTTTAGAAAAAAGGCGCTTGAGAGGTGTTATGATTACTTTATATAAATATATTCATGGCCCATATACAGAGATGGCAGAAGCACTGTTTATTCCAAGAAAATTGTTTATGGCAAGAGGTCATAATTTAAGGTTGGAGGTAAGGAGATTTAGGCCTCTAGGGCCTCTAGTTATCAAGCCGTCAACCTCAAATACGCTGGAATTCCACAGTGTATTTGTGGCGAGGCTGATTCGCCTAAGTTATCAAGCCCTGCTGCCCGGCAAAAGTAGAATATAGTGACGTAAGCTTCGATCCGCCGGACTCAGTCCGACAAAGATCGATTCTTACGTCACTCCAGATGTTCCGAACGCAAGTTCGACACAATCTGACTACTTTTGGGAGTTATCAAATGACTAGCAGGTACGCTCGGCACTTTTCCAGCCCAGCGTACCTGGTTTTCAATCCGCCACCCTGGAGGCGGCGGATCCCATAGGAATCAGTGGGAGTCTGACCATAGCGAAAGTTCATATTCGCTGCTGCCCGACATCCCATTGATTCCTATGGGAGATGTCTGCACCTAACACCCTAACATGTACCCCGAGTCTAAACACCCCTAATCTGCCCCCCTACACCGCTGCCACCTATATTAAACATGGTAACCCCTAAACCGCCACTCCCGGAGCCCACCGCCACTCTAATAAACAGATTAACCCCTAAACCGCCGCTCCCGGACCACGCCGCCACCTACATAATACCTATTAACCCCTATCCTGCCCCCTATACCGTCGCCACCTATAATAAATTTATTAACTCCTATCCTGCCGATCCCGTACCCCACCGCAACTAAATAAATTGTTTAACCCCTAAAGAACCACCCCCAGACCCGCCGCCACCTATATTAAACTTATTAAACCCTAATCTGCCCCCCCTACACCGTCGCTACCTATAATACATGTATTAACCCCTATCCTGCCCCCTATACCGCCGCCATCTATATTAAACTAGTTAACCCCTAAACCTAAGTCTAACACTAACCCTAACACCCCCCCTAAACTTAAATATTATTTTAATAAATCTAAATAAAAATTACTCTTCTTAACTAAATTATTCCTATTTAAAACTAAATACTTACCTATAAAATAAACCCTAATATAGCTACAATATAACTAATAATTATGCTATTTTAGGGTTTACTTTTATTTTACAGGCAAATTTCAATTTATTTTAACTAGGCACAATAGCTATTAAATAGTTATTAACTATTTAATAGCTACCTAGTTAAAATAAAGACAAAATTACCTGTAAAATAAAAACTACCTAAGTTACAATAACACCTAACACTACACTATCATTAAATAAATTATTCCTATTTAAAACTAAATACTTACCTGTAAAATAAACCCTAAGATAGCTACAATGTAATTAATAATTACATTGTAGCTATCTTAGGCCTAGATTTAGAGTTCGGCGGTAAAAGGGCTGTTAACGCTCCGCGGGTTTTTTTCTGGCCGCACCATAAATTTAACTCTGGTATCGAGAGTTCAAACAAATGCTGCGTTAGGCTCCAAAAAAGGAGCGTAGAGCATTTTTACCGCAAATGCAACTCTCGATACCAGAGTTGCTTACGGACGCGGCCGGCCTCAAAAACGTGCTCGTGCACGATTCTCCCATAGGAAACAATGGGGCTGTTTGAGCTGAAAAAAAACCTAACACCTGCAAAAAAGCAGCGTTCAGCTCCTAACGCAGCCCCATTGTTTCCTATGGGGAAACACTTCCTACGTCTGCACCTAACACTCTAACATGTACCCCGAGTCTAAACACCCCTAACCTTACACTTATTAACCCCTAATCTGCCGCCCCCGCTATCGCTGACCCCTGCATTACACTTTTAACCCCTAATCTGCCGCTCCGTAAACCGCCGCCACCTACGTTATCCCTATGTACCCCTAATCTGCTGCCCTAACATCGCCGACCCCTATGTTATATTTATTAACCCCTAATCTGCCCCCCACAACGTCGCCGACACCTACCTACACTTATTAACCCCTAATCTGCCGAGCGGACCTGAGCGCTACTATAATAAATGTATTAACCCCTAATCCGCCTCACTAACCCTATCATAAATAGTATTAACCCCTAATCTGCCCTCCCTAACATCGCCGACACCTACCTTCAATTATTAACCCCTAATCTGCCGACCGGAGCTCACCGCTATTCTAATAAATGTATTAACCCCTAAAGCTAAGTCTAACCCTAACACTAACACCCCCCTAACTTAAATATAATTTACATCTAACGAAATAAATTAACTCTTATTAAATAACTTATTCCTATTTAAAGCTAAATACTTACCTGTAAAATAAATCATAATATAGCTACAATATAAATTACATTTATATTATAGCTATTTTAGGATTAATATTTATTTTACAGGCAACTTTGTAATTATTTTAACCAGGTACAATAGCTATTAAATAGTTAAGAACTATTTAATAGTTACCTAGTTAAAATAATTACAAATTGACCTGTAAAATAAATCCTAACCTAAGTTATAATTAAACCTAACACTACCCTATCAATAAAATAATTAAATAAACTACCTACAATTACCTACAATTAACCTAACACTACACTATCAATAAATTAAATAAACACAATTGCTACAAATAAATACAATTAAATAAACTATCTAAAGTACAAAAAATAAAAAAGAACTAAGTTACAGAAAATAAAAAAATATTTACAAACATAAGAAAAATATTACAACAATTTTAAACTAATTACACCTACTCTAAGCCCCCTAATAAAATAACAAAGACCCCCAAAATAAAAAATTCCCTACCCTATTCTAAAATACAAAAATTACAAGCTCTTTTACCTTACCAGCCCTGAACAGGGCCCTTTGCGGGGCATGCCCCAAGAATTTCAGCTCTTTTGCCTGTAAAAAAAAACATACAATACCCCCCCCCCAACATTACAACCCACCACCCACATACCCCTAATCTAACCCAAACCCCCCTTAAATAAACCTAACACTAAGCCCCTGAAGATCTTCCTACCTTGTCTTCACCTCACCAGGTATCACCGATCCGTCCTGGCTCCAAGATCTTCATCCAACCCAAGCGGGGGTTGGCGATCCATAATCCGGTGCTCCAAAGTCTTCCTCCTATCCGGCAAGAAGAGGACATCCGGACCGGCAAACATCTTCTCCAAGCGGCATCTTCTATGTTCTTCCATCCGATGACGACCGGCTCCATCTTGAAGACCTCCAGCGCGGATCCATCCTCTTCTTCCGACGACTAGACGACGAATGACGGTTCCTTTAAGGGACGTCATCCAAGATGGCGTCCCTCGAATTCCGATTGGCTGATAGGATTCTATCAGCCAATCGGAATTAAGGTAGGAATTTTCTGATTGGCTGATGGAATCAGCCAATCAGAATCAAGTTCAATCCGATTGGCCGATCCCATCAGCCAATCAGATTGAGCTTGCATTCTATTGGCTGATCGGAACAGCCAATAGAATGCGAGCTCAATCTGATTGGCTGATTGGATCAGCCAATCGGATTGAACTTGATTCTGATTGGCTGATTCCATCAGCCAATCAGAAAATTCCTACCTTAATTCCGATTGGCTGATAGAATCCTATCAGCCAATCGGAATTCGAGGGACGCCATCTTGGATGACGTCCCTTAAAGGAACCGTCATTCGTCGTCTAGTCGTCGGAAGAAGAGGATGGATCCGCGCTGGAGGTCTTCAAGATGGAGCCGGTCGTCATCGGATGGAAGAACATAGAAGATGCCGCTTGGAGAAGATGTTTGCCGGTCCGGATGTCCTCTTCTTGCCGGATAGGAGGAAGACTTTGGAGCACCGGATTATGGATCGCCAACCCCCGCTTGGGTTGGATGAAGATCTTGGAGCCAGGACGGATCGGTGATATCTGGTGAGGTGAAGACAAGGTAGGAAGATCTTCAGGGGCTTAGTGTTAGGTTTATTTAAGGGGGGTTTGGGTTAGATTAGGGGTATGTGGGTGGTGGGTTGTAATGTTGGGGGGGGGTATTGTATGTTTTTTTTTACAGGCAAAAGAGCTGAAATTCTTGGGGCATGCCCCGCAAAGGGCCCTGTTCAGGGCTGGTAAGGTAAAAGAGCTTGTAATTTTTGTATTTTAGAATAGGGTAGGGAATTTTTTATTTTGGGGGTCTTTGTTATTTTATTAGGGGGCTTAGAGTAGGTGTAATTAGTTTAAAATTGTTGTAATATTTTTCTTATGTTTGTAAATATTTTTTTATTTTCTGTAACTTAGTTCTTTTTTATTTTTTGTACTTTAGATAGTTTATTTAATTGTATTTATTTGTAGCAATTGTGTTTATTTAATTTATTGATAGTGTAGTGTTAGGTTAATTGTAGGTAATTGTAGGTAGTTTATTTAATTATTTTATTGATAGGGTAGTGTTAGGTTTAATTATAACTTAGGTTAGGATTTATTTTACAGGTCAATTTGTAATTATTTTAACTAGGTAACTATTAAATACTTCTTAACTATTTAATAGCTATTGTACCTGGTTAAAATAATTACAAAGTTGCCTGTAAAATAAATATTAATCCTAAAATAGCTATAATATAAATGTAATTTATATTGTAGCTATATTATGATTTATTTTACAGGTAAGTATTTAGCTTTAAATAGGAATAAGTTATTTAATAAGAGTTAATTTATTTCGTTAGATGTAAATTATATTTAAGTTAGGGGGGTGTTAGTGTTAGGGTTAGACTTAGCTTTAGGGGTTAATACATTTATTAGAATAGCGGTGAGCTCCGGTCGGCAGATTAGGGGTTAATAATTGAAGGTAGGTGTCGGCGATGTTAGGGAGGGCAGATTAGGGGTTAATACTATTTATGATAGGGTTAGTGAGGCGGATTAGGGGTTAATACATTTATTATAGTAGCGCTCAGGTCCGCTCGGCAGATTAGGGGTTAATAAGTGTAGGTAGGTGTCGGCGACGTTGTGGGGGGCAGATTAGGGGTTAATAAATATAACATAGGGGTCGGCGATGTTAGGGGCAGCAGATTAGGGGTACATAGGGATAACGTAGGTGGCGGCGATTTGCGGTCGGAAGATTAGGGGTTAATTATTTTAAGTAGCTTGCGGCGACGTTGTGGGGGGCAAGTTAGGGGTTAATAAATATAATATAGGGGTCGGCGGGGTTAGGGGCAGCAGATTAGGGGTACATAAGTATAACGTAGGTGGCGGTCGGCAGATTAGGGGTTAAAAATTTTAATCGAGTGGCGGCGATGTGGGGGGACCTCGGTTTAGGGGTACATAGGTAGTTTATGGGTGTTAGTGTACTTTAGGGTACAGTAGTTAAGAGCTTTATAAACCGGCGTTAGCCAGAAAGCTCTTAACTCCTGCTATTTTCAGGCGGCTGGAATCTTGTCGTTAGAGCTCTAACGCTCACTGCAGAAACGACTCTAAATACCAGCGTTAGAAAGATCCCATTGAAAAGATAGGCTACGCAAATGGCGTAGGGGGATCTGCGGTATGGAAAAGTCGCGGCTGAAAAGTGAGCGTTAGACCCTTTAATCACTGACTCCAAATACCAGCGGGCGGCCAAAACCAGCGTTAGGAGCCTCTAACGTTGGTTTTGACGGCTACCGCCGAACTCTAAATCTAGGCCTTAGGATTTCTATTTATTTTACAGGTAACTTTGTATTTATTTTAACTAGGTAGAATAGTTATTAAATAGTTATTAACTATTTAATAACTACCTAGCTAAAAGAAATACAAAATTACCTGTAAAATAAATCCTAACCTAAGTTACAATTAAACCTAACACTACACTATCATTAAATAAATTAAATTAATTAACTACAAATACCTACAATTAAATACAAATAAATAAACTAACTAAAGTACAAAAAATAAAAAAAAATAAGTTACAAAAAATAAAACAAATATTACAAGATTTTAAAGCTAATTACACCTAATCTAAGCCCCCTAATAAAATAACAAAGCCCCCCAAAATAAAAAAATGTTCTACCATATTCTAAATTACGAAAGTTAACAGCTCTATTACCTTACCAGCCCTTAAAAGGGCCTTTTGCGTATCTGGTTGGAGGAAAACACCTATCTCGTGGTTGGGTCGGATCCACTTGTTTAAAATGAATATCCTACCAAGGATCCTTTACGTTCTGCAGACGGTCCCTCTTTCACCCTCGTCTTCTCACTTACACCATATGCAAAAGGCAATGGAGGACTTTATCTGGCAGGGTACCAGATCTAGAATAAATAAAAACACTCTATATAAACCACGCACAGCAGGAGGCATAGGTCTACCGAACTTACACTCATATAGCCAAGCTATAGCACTTCAACGGATAGTGGAATGGAGTCAGAATCTAACACACAAAGCATGGGTAAAAATCGACACAGATATAACACAGTGCCACAATGTGGGTTCCCTGGCATGGCTTCCCCAGAAACACCGCCCCCCGCAAATATTATCCTACCCCTTGATACATGACACATTTCACAAATGAGATAAGATCTCGGCCACGCAGGCCCATATCACTTCTCCCATCTCACCTCTAACCCCAATCAGGGATAATCCAGACATAAACATTCTCCCCAACAGGGGTATAGCTAAAACCGCCCTACCAATAAGCAGACTCTCTCTACACGGGGTTATAATGAACAATAAGCTAAAAACACAACAGGAACTCAAGGACTGGGACGCAGACCTCTTCACCTCCTGGTTTCACTGTGCTCAAATATCTCACTATATCAGGACTCATAGACACAAGACATCGATACTTAGACATCTCACACCCTTTGAGACCCTTTGCACTCTACCCTCACCAATAAAGCATGTAATCTCACGCCTGTACAATATGCTTCAGCATAGCGGGTTACAAAATCTTCCCCCATACGCGCAGGGTTGGCATAGGGAACTGGGACGAGAATATGACCCTAAACAATGGAGCAAAGCTTTTAATATAACAAAAACCTGCTCAATCTCAGCCAGAACACAAGAATCACAATATAAATTTTTGAGCAGATGGTACCTGACCCCACAACAAATTAAAAAAATATACCCCAACACGTCAGGGAGATGCTGGAGAGGATGTGGAGAGGAGGGAACTATGCTCCACATTTGGTGGAGCTGCCCCAGACTACAAAATTATTGGCAAGAGATCTTTGAGGCAATCAATAAAAAACTAAACCTTTCCCTTCACCCAGGCCCCTCTCTTCTGTTATACCTTGATATCCCAAAATTCAAAAACTGGCCAGACAGATCCCTTTTCATTACTATGCTGAATGGAGCAAAGTCCCTGATACCTAAGAATTGGAAGTCGGAAAGAATTCCAAGCCTCCTTGAATGGGAACAATATGTTTCCAAGCAACTCCAGTTTGAGAGATACCACTACCTTAAAATAGGGAAACTGGAATCCCACGAACTGATGTGTCTGACGTGGAGGGACAACCCCCTCTAACTTCAAAACGTAATAGAAGGCATTCATGGTGCTCCCTTGTTGGAGCCGCAGGAAAATCGGAGACCAGGGTCTGGTCTCCCTCCCCCTTCATCCCTCCTCCCTACCAGATGACACTAAATCCCACCCCTCCCCCTCTCATTTCCTTTCCTGTCCACTGCCCTTACTCACCATCCCACCTCTCACCCACCAACCCTCCCCTCCCCCTCCCCCTTTTCCCCTTCTCTCACAAAAATTGACCCTCCCCTCTTTTCCCTCTCTTTCCCCCTCCCCCCCCCCCTCCACCCTTCGCTCCCCCTCCTGTTATTTTCCCTTCCTCTCCCCAAAACCGGCAACTCCGGATTGTGGAATGTATAATGTATAAGTTAAGTTTTTTCTCCCTCCATAGAAATAACTGTGGAGTTTTCAGATCAGAATATTTCTGTTTATCTTGTTAGAATGTATGAAAAAGTTCAAAAAATATTGCAAAACAGTTATGAACAGCACTTGCCTAAATGGAAAAGGGGAAGGATTCCCCTATCACTATATATGTGAGGACAATTGTGAACTTTGAAGTATCCCACCGTTTAAATGGACTTTATAAACTATGGCTTCAAGTATAATTCCTGATGGACTATTAACCTAATGATACTTGCTACTTTTGTCCTTAGATCACATTGTTTCTTTTTGTTTTTGGCATTTGTACTGTGTACTTCTACTTATTCAATAAAGATTTGCATTTAAAAAAAAAAAAAAAAAGAAAAAAGGACCTTTTGCGGGGCATGCCCCAAAGTATTCAGTTCTTTTGCATGTTAAAAAAATACAACCCCCCCCAACATTAAAACCCACCACCCACATACCCCTACTCTAACCCACCCAAACCCCCCTTAAAAAAAACTAACACTAACCCCCTGAAGATCATCCTACCTTTAGCCGTCTTCAGCCAGCCGACCACCGATGGAAGAGAAGAGGACACCCGCATCAGCCGAAGTCATCATCCAAGGGGGGCTGAAGAGGTCTTCCATCCAATAGAAATCTTCATCCATGCGGCGTCTTCAATCTTCATCCATCTGGAGCGGAGCCTTCTTCAAACGAGCCAACGTGGAGCCATCCTCTTCCAACGACGCCTACCCGACGAATGGATATTCCTTTAAGTGACGTCATCCAAGATGGCGTCCCTCAAATTACGATTGGCTGATAGGATTCTATCAGCCAATCGGAATTAAGGTAGGAAAAATCTGATTGGCTGATCCAATCAGCCAATCAGATTGAGCTTGCATTCTATTGGCTGATCGGAACAGCCAATAGAATGCAAGCTCAAACTGATTGGCTGATTGGATCAGCCAAATGGATTGAACTTGAATCTGATTGGCTGATTGGATCAGCCAAACAGATTTTTCCTACCTTAATTCCAATTGACTTATAGAATCCTATCAGCCAATCGGAATTTGAGGGACGCCATCTTGGATGACATCACTTAAAGGAACCTTCGTTCGTCGGGTAGGTGTTGTTTTGAAGAGGATGGCTCTGCGTCGGCTCGTTTGAAGAAGTCTCTGCTCCGGATGGATGAAGATTGAAGACGCCGCATGGATGAAGACTTCTATTGGATGGAAGACCTCTTCAGTGCCCCTTGGATGATGACTTCGGCCGATGCGGATGTCCTCTTCTGTTCCATCGGTGGTCTGCTGGCTGAAGACGGCTAAAGGTAGGATGATCTTCAGGGGGTTAGTGTTAGGTTTTTTTAAGGGGGGTTTGGGTGGGTTAGAGTAGGGGTATGTGGGTGGTGGGTTTTAATGTTGGGGGGGGTTGTATTTTTTTCAACATGCAAAAGAGCTGAATACTTTGGGGCATGCCCCGCAAAAGGCCCTTTTAACGGCTGGTAAGGTAATAGAGCTGTTAACTTTCGTAATTTAGAATAGGGTAGGGCATTTTTTTATTTTGGGGGGCTTTGTTATTTTATTAGGGGGCTTAGATTAGGTGTAATTAGCTTAAAAATCTTCTAATATTTTTTTATTTTTTGTACTTTAGTTAGTTTATTTAATTGTATTTAATTATAGATATTTGTAGTTAATTAATTTAATTTATTTAATGATAGTGTAGTGTTAGGTTTAATTGTAACATAGGTTAGGATTTATTATACACATAATTTTGTATAGCTAGGTAGTTAATAACTATTTAATAGCTATTGTACCTAGTTAAAATAAATACAAAGTTAAATGTAAAATAAATATAAATCCTAAAATAGCTACAATGTAATTATTAATTACATTGTAGCTATCTTAGGGTTTATTTTACAGGAAAGTATTTATTTTTAAATAGGAATAATTTAGTTAATGATAGTGTAGTGTTAGGTGTAATTGTAACTTAGGTTAGTTTTTATTTTACAGGTAAATTTGTCTTTATTTTAACTAGGTAGCTGTTAAATAGTTAATAACTATTTAATAGCTATTGGGCCTAGTTAAAATAAATTTAAATTTGCCTGTAAATTAAAAATAAATCCTAAAATAGCTACAATATAATTATTAGTAATATTGTAGCTATATTAGGGTTTATTTTATAGGTAAGTATTTAGTTTTAAATAGGAATAACTAATTTAATAAGAGTAATATTTATTTAGATTTATTTAATTAATATTTAAGTTAGGGGGTGTTAGGGTTAGGATTAGACTTAGGTTTAGGGGGTTAATAATTTTATTATAGTTTTCGGCGGTATAGGGGGGCAGGATAGGGGTTAATAAATTTATTATAGGTGGTGACGGTGTAGGGGGGCAGATTAGGGGTTAATAAGTTTAATATAGGTGGCGGCGGTGTCCGGGAGCAGTGGTTTAGGGGTTAAACAATTTATTTAGTTGCGGTGGGGTACGGGATCGGCAGGATAGGGGTTAATAAATTTATTATAGGCGTTGGCGGTATAGGGGGGGAAGGATAGGGGTTAATAGGTATGATGTAGGTGGCGGCGGGGTCCGGGAGCGGCGGTTTAGGGGTTAATACATTTATTATAGTTGCGGCGGGGTCTAGGTGCGGTGGTTTAGGGGTTAATAACTTTATTTAGTTGCAGGGGGCTCCGGGGGGGCAGTATAGGGGGTAGAACAGTATAGTATAGTGTGAGTGCTTAGTGACAGGGGTATTAATAAAGCTGTAGAAAAGCCGAAGAGCAGCGAGATCGGATGAGTGATAACTATCACAGTCCGCTGCTCATTGCCCCATACTTGGTGCGCGGCTTTTGGACAGCTTTTTTTATAACTTTGCCGAGCGTATTCAGATCTGCGGCGGCGATGTGAGGCATGCTTAGGCGGGCGTATTGGGGCCGGTGATGGCAGGTAAGTAGACATGTTGATAACTAGAGGCCTTAATCTCCTGCAACGGAAACATTTTTTCACTGTAAGAGCAAAAAAATTGTGGAAATCATTACCAAAGGAGGTAGTGAATGCCAATTCCATAGATACATTTAAAAAATAGTCTGGATACATTTCTATATATAAACAAAATGAATGGATATGATTGCTAGTATTAAATGGGTCACCTTTCAGTGGGGTTATTTAAGCTTAACTGAAGCTTTTTTGTAAGTATTTTATATTTGTATAGGTTGAACTCGATGGACTTTAGTCTTTTTTCAACCTTATCTACTATGTTACTATGTTACTATATTATATATATATATACATGGACGCTATTATAGTGTCGAGTCTAGATGAACACTATATGGATAGATTCTTTTTCTTGAGAATATCCCTAGTTGAATATAGATATAGATAGCTATTAGCAGATATTGTGTATCATATTGAAATAAGTTTGAGAATGAGATGTGATTTTGCAACGATATATCTGAGATACACTTCTGCTTTGCTCATTTTTTATTGCCATGTACTTCGTTTTTGTATATAGAGTGGTGTATATTAGTGTTCACTAAGTTAGAGTAATTGCGTGTATGACACATACAAATGAAAGGTGTGTTACTTGTGATCCAATCACAAGCGAGACATGAACTACAAGAGGCAGTGAACACTATGATGTGACATACTCCTTGAGAAAGGGCGGAGTCATGAAACATGTATCAGAGTGTTTTACCAAGGCGGTCTTTTTCAAACTCACCATATACATGGGTCTCCCTGCTATTTTGTCCCATGTTTCAAACAACCTCTAACAGACGTTACATGAGGAAGTTTGGTGCAGAATCTCACGCTCACTGAGCGTTATCCTAAAGGAAGCCGGACAGAGTATCAGCAAGTATATGCTCTGTTTACTACAGGAACTGTGATATTACAAGCCTGCACAACATACATATTCATTTGTGCAGATGCCTCATTATCTTGTCTTACAATATGAACTGTGATTTGCTTAGGAATTATGTTTAAGCAATATTTGCACCACACGCTAACTGTGTATAGAGGCTTACATATAGAGGGATATTTATCAAGCCGTCAACCGCAAATACGCTGGAATTCCACAGCATAATTGTGGAGAGCCTGATTTGCCCCATTTATCAAAGCCTACAGACAGGCAAAAGTTGAAATTTGTGATGTAACATATGATCCGCCAGTCTCAATCCGACACAGATTGATGCTTACGTCATTACAGATGTTCCGAATGCAAATTCGGCACTATCTGACAACTTTTGCAAGTTATCAAACTTCTAACAGGTACGCTCGCCACTATTCCGGTTTTCAATCCACCGCCCTGGAGGCCGGGGATGCCATAAGAATCAATGGGAGTCTAAAAGCAGAGAAAGCTCATGTTCGATGCTGCCAGATATCCCATTGATTCCTATGGTAGAATAAAAGTTACGTTTACACCTAACACCCTAACATGTACCCCGAGTCTAAACACCCCTAATCTGCCGCCCCGACATCGCCGCCACCTACATAATGTTATTAACCACTATCCCGCCACTCCCGGACCCCGCCAAAATGAAATAAATATAGTAACCCCTATTCTGCCGCTCCCGGCAGAATAGGGAGAAGTTCTCAACCTGAGAAGCGCTCAACCTGGGAACGAACAATAGCATAATAGCTTGTTCTATGGCTAGTTACCACCCAAGAAACAGCCTCTTTTTGCTCAACATGTGCCTTTCACAGAGAATAACTTTCCTGAAGCATATCAGTCTTATCCTGACTTCACAGTACAGTCCAGCCCCAAAATACCAGGCAATCCCTCTCTGAACAAGAAAAACAGCAAAACCCCAGACATATGTTTCATAATTCTTTTATTAGAAAAATAATCATATATTCATATATACAAAATAAAATCATAAAAACAAATGCAAAGGACTTCTTCTTTCCTTTCTTTTTCTTAGGACTCAAAGGAGATCCTTTAAATCTGCCTCTGTGATGTTCCGACCTTCTAGGCTCCCCCTTGCCAGCCTCATAACCAGTAACTTCAGCAAGTTGGTTCACATCTCTTTTATCTAGATAACCAACAGAAGAAGCCTCAGAAAAGTCACCTATACATTGGCTTGAGTCAGAGGGAACGTCTTTAGTAGAGACAGAAGGAAACTCTGAAATTAAAGAGTCAGCATCACTTGCAGTATCTGGATCTGCACTCTTAACTACTGGAAAATCCAAATCAGGACTCTCCCATCCATCAGAATCCACACAGTTTTCCGCTTGGAGGCAGATTTTTTCCCTGCAGTGTCCATATCCTCCTCAGAACCAGAGGACACAACAGCAGACCAATCAATGTTCTCCCCTTTACCAAGAACAGCATCAGGAGCAGGATCACAAGATGACTCAGTGAAGGAAAAATTATCTGTCCCAGGAACAGCAACAGTATCATCCACAGAATTGGGCAACAGAGCTTCAAGAACATCAGAAGCAGCTATCACATTAGATGTAGCGAGATCCACCTCCTGAAGATTAAATTGGGCTTCCTCCACCTTCTCAGCCACAGGAACCCCCACAGGAGCACCAGACACCACTCCGATAGGGACCCCAACTTCAGTTTGTTTTCTTACACAAAAGAGGTAATATAGAGTTCAATGCCTCATCAGAGACCTCCTCCTCATTCACAGATGGCTCAACCGCAACTGAAGATGTTTTTTTTTGCAACATCAGCATAGGAAGGCTTCACTCTATCAAGCCCCTGCAACATCATCAAAGGACACATTCTGCACAGATGACTTGAAGAACCACACAGGTCACAGGTCCGGCGTTTACTACAGTGGACAACAAGATAATCCTCCTCATCGCAATTTCTGGCATCTGGGCAATTTTCAGCAATGTGACGAAACAGGTAGCAACTACAGCAAAACAGAGGCATGTCATCATAGTATAGGAAGCCTCTTTCCACCAATGGCAAAAGTCTGTGGAGGGTGTTTCTTTCCACCAATACATAATTCATCTGGCACAAGCCACACTGAGAACCTGCGCTTTCCATTGAAAGTCCCAAATTGATTCTTTAGCTTGCTACCTCCTTGAACATCATCAAAGTAGCGACAAAGAAACAGACAAATTTCCACATCAGTGACCCAAGGGTTGTACATATTTACTGTCACCGGGATTCTTCTCTCCCTCTGCACACAGGCAGTAAATCTCATGCCCACCAATTCTGGAGCAGCAGCCATATCAATAGTCCATTGATAGCAGGTCTGTAAATGATGCTCATCAGTGAAGGCCACATCAAATATCCCTCTTGAAGGGAAAGACTGAACACAATGCAAACTTGCTCTTGGCATCTTCAAAACACCCTCCAAAACAACCTGCTGGACATGAGTCAGAAGTCCTCAAAAATCAACAAACGAAGTGTATGGGAAACGTTTGGCACATTGGTAGCCATAATTGTCCTATTTCCTCTTTAGGCTGGATTTCAGAGTGCCCCCCCCCCCAAAAGCAGCATGTGGCTGAATTCCAGGGAGGATGCCACAAGGCCAAGGGGACAGCCCTATTACCCAGTTGCTCTATGCCTAAGGAGTATCCACCCCCCCAATAGCATAGCAGCAGGAGCCCAAACCCTGAATGGAAAGGACCCCAGACTGAAGGAGCAGGTCTCAAGGCAGAAAATCTTTCAACCAAGACCAAGCACAGAAAACTGCACTTGTTCACTGCCAAAGGCCCAAGAAGCAACCTCAGACAATCGTTTCTGCCTATTGTGGGTCTCGTCAGTGAGGTGCAGCCATATCAATCTAGGCACACTGAGCAACAGATCCATGTCTGGATTCCCGAATCACACTTAGGGAGACTTCCCTAATTGTCATAATTTGCATAAATAAAAAGAGAGAAGCGCTCAACCTGTTAATGAACAATAGCATAATAGCTTGTTCTATGGCTAGTTACCACCCAAGAATCAGCCTCTTTTTGCTCAGTTGTTGAGCAAAAAGAGGCTGTAATTTTAGTATAGTTAGGGTAGGTTAATTAATATAAAGTTAGCGGGTTGTTAGGTTTAGAGGTTAATAGCTGAATTTAGTTTATGGCGATGTGGGGGGCTGGCGGTTTAGGGGTTAATAGGTTTGGTAAGTGGTAGTGATGTGAAAGGCCAGGGATTTAGGGGTTAATACATTTATAGCGGCAGAATAGGGGTTAATACTTTTATTTAGTTGTGGTGGGCTCTGGGGGCGGCGGGATAGGGGTTAATACATTTATTTAGTTGCGGAGGGGTCCGGGAGTGGCAGAATAGGGGTTAATACTTTTATTCAGTTGCGGTGGGGTTCGGGAGTGGCGGGATAGGGGTTAAACTTTTTAGTATAGTGGCGGTGTTTAGTGACAGGGTTTAAAAAAAGTTGGGAAAAAGCTGAATAGCAGCGAGATCGATGACTGTTAGTTAACAACAGTCCGCTGCTCATCCCCCGTACTTGGTGCACGGCTTTTTGACAGCTTTTTTTATATATATGGAGATCATATTCAGGTCCGCGGCCGCGATGTTAGGCGAGCGTATTGCTGGTGGCGAATGCAGCACAGTTGACGGCTTGATAATTCGGCCTCATAGTCCGGTGAGGAGGTATATGGTGGTTTCATATGGTTTCTGTACAGCTGGGCAGTGAGCTTTTTGTAATGAGCTACAATCAAGCTTGACATATGGTTACAATACATGTGGATTACAAAGTTATCATTTTTTGAGCCCTTAATGAGCTACAATCAAGCTTGATATACTGTTACAATACATGTGGATTACAAAGTATCACTTTTAAGCTCCTACACTATTTATTCACATCATTGTTCTGTGATTTTATTTTGAAAAAGACAACTTTTCTTCTCCTTAGTGACTACTAAGGGGAATTGTTATGTTTGTGGGTATATGCTGTATACAAGTTTGAATGAGGATAGGTTAGGGACCTCTCACCATATTGGTGTTGTGTATACATTTTGTGATGGTATTCATACTATTGTTGTTATGATCTATTGACATTCACATTAGCATTAAATATAACTATTATTTTTTGAAGCATTTTGGTGTGCTGAGTATTTTTTTGTAATTTATATATCTATATCTATCTATCTATCTATCTATCTATCTATATACATAGATACATATATATTATTTCAATGCACCACATAAAATGTGAACGTTTCTAACACCTTAGACCAGGCTAAAGGTTTATATAAACATTTCTGGACAAGTCACTTATTTTCCCCAAGATAATGCTGTGATGTAGTAGAAGATTATAGCATCTTGTGCCATGTCATAATACACACATATACACAGGAGCTGAAGTATTTCATTTTCAGATGTAAGCGAGATGCGCTCGGCAGCTTGTAGCTGCATTAACTCACCATCTCCTTGTGTGATCTCTCTCTGTGTGTCCGTGCTCCAATCCGCTTGGGGAATCAGTAGGGTCAACACACTCATTCAGCGTGGTGTCCAAAGCAAACTTGGACACTTGGCGGATATCCTCTCCGGTTCCACTTTGTCTCTCCTTGACTCACTCAGCGTGCAGCATGGATCCAAACACCGGGAGCATCTGAGGGGGGGGGGGGGGTTGTCTCGTCTGTGACCAATCACACTTCTTCCTTGTAGATCAGCACCTTAGTAATCTTACTGGAACAGCTTGGGAGCTCTGTCAGCCAAACGAGTCCTGGCAAATAAAGGTATAATGTAGCAGAGCAAGGAAGTTTCGCAGGCTGATATAGTAAAAACAGTTTATTCATCAAAAAATGGTTAAAAAAAGACCAGGGAGGTCTACAGCAACAACAGGTTTACAACATACTCAGCAGTGAGCATTTCAATGTCCCACTTTGAATTTGCATCCAAACAAAAGTAGATATAAGCCAGGATTTTTCATCAAATCAAGAAGTCAATTTATTTGACGTAACAGGGATAAAATTCCCTTTCTTCAGAACAATAAATAGAAATTATCATTGTGCTTAAGTAGTGTACAAACAAACACTTTACCTCCCCCTTCCTGTACAAAAAAGCACAAAAATATATCATATCCGGTATTCAGTATCTCAGTTTTCATTATGTCTCATGTGACCCTGTGAACCAGAAGTTCTAAAAACCTCACTTCCGGTTTTACAATATTAATACATACACATATTTGATCCATCAACTGGTTTTCCCATATATGCATACAGTGTAAAATAGAAAATAACATCTTCATTAGACATACTTAGCATTACAAATTGTTCAAATATTGTGATAATACCGGAGGTTAATATGATTTGCATCACTTCCGGTTTGCAAAATATTATGACCTCTACCACAACCATCCCTTCTGGTCAGGTAGTGCCTCTTAAACAAAAGTGTCTCAAAAAAGTGAATGATACATACAGCATGCCATGTGTTGCAATACAATCACACAAACTCGTGACGTCATATCCAGTTTCGTGCATGCCGGAAATAGTATAGATCCCTGTTCCGGAAAATATTGTGTCAATATAATTCTAATTATATATATACTATTCAAATATCTATGGATAACCTTATAAATGTATATCAGGTGTATATATGCTTTAGGTATGAATATGGGGTTTTATAATATATATGGCCTCTGGGATGCATTGCCATAATATCAATAGTGTACATAGTAAAAACATCACACATAAACAAACCTTCTAAGTGATTATACCTAATTATCCAATTTGCCCATAATACACTAAAACTGGTTCCAATATACATGCAATCATTATCAGCTAAGGTCCATGTTTTTACCCAATATTTTAGCCCCTTTGTTAGAATTTGTTGTGCATCTCCTCTACCTGTGAGACCCCCTTCTCAATGTTAGAATTATTTCAAATTGTTCTAATATATTGAGATTTGATGATGCTTTTCATCAGGGATGGGGCATGGCAGCTGTCTGCCATTAAGAGTGAGTTGCAGTCAGTCTGATTTGTGTACAGTGTGGTTTCCAGTAGAGACTGTTCCTTCATAATTAATAGATTAATAAAAAATTATATTGCATGTTCATCACCTAATGGGTTTCCACATTCACATGTTAACCCCCTAGACCTATACTCTATACATATCCCCTATACTAATATGCATTGATTTTGTGTAGACACCTTGTAACTGGATTGATAATGAATGGAGATAAGATATATGGCAATAGTTAATCAGACAGGTTGTGTAGTGTCTTACAAATATAGGGTAAAAACATGGACCTTAGCGGATAATAATTACTTATAACTTTTGTGTGCAGTATTTTTTCTGAATATTTTTTTATTAGACAGTGTTATGAGTGTAAGTGTACTGTAAGGTGTTTTTTATGTGTTGTGTGACACTTTTTTTCTGCCAAACAGTTAACCACGGCTCTGAAATGACGTTATTCATTCTAGCGTAAATCGCTATTGCGCTAAACTTGTAATATGAGCAAGTACTCTTGTAATACTGTATTTTATGTATCTCATTGTATCCTTTTGCAAGTGCTGCTGTAACACTGTGTCTTATGTGTTTACTTGGTTCCCACTTTCAGAATAATGCTCAATATCTTCATATTCCTTTTTGCTACCTCTTGTCTCTATAACAAACTCCATTACTCACTTACTCCTTCTACCTCTCCACCTGCACTGTTCATTAGCCCATCTCTCTTAAACTCACCTTACTTTTGTACTCATGAACTCTACTTATTCCTAAATACTCTCTCTCCCCCCTGCACTTCAGCCAAACAACAGTCTCATTACTGCAAATCTGCTTCTCATCTCATGTAACTCTCCCTCTTGCTCATACTAGCTGCTGGCGACATCTCCCCTAATCTTGGTCCCTCACAACCTCCTAACCTTTCACATCCTAGTGTGCCTTTCAATAGACTTCATAAACTAAACTCTGGTAACCTTAATCGCATTCCTCTTACATCTAAAAACCCCTCCCCCTTCACTTGTGCACTCTGGAACTCTCGCTCTGTTTGCAACAAGCTAACTTCTATCCATGATCTCTATATCTCCCACTCTCTTAACCTTCTGGCTCTTATAGAAACCTGGCTCTCTGCTTCAGACACAGCATCCACTGCTGCACTGTCACATGGGGGTCTCCATTTAAGCCACACTCCTAGGTCTGGCAATAGACAAGGAGGTGGTGTCGGTATTTTACTTTCCTCTCGTTGCACCTTCCAACAAATACAGCACTTCTTTTCACTCACATTTTCTTCATTTGAAGCACGCATGATTCGGTTATTCTCTCCCCTCTCTATACATGTTGCAGTCATATACCGCCCCCTGGCTCCCCAACTCAATTTTTAGATCACTTTGCTGCCTGGCTTCCTTATTTCCTTTCCTCACACACCCCTGTCCTCATTCTTGGCAACTTTAACATCCCTCTTGACAATCCCAATGCCTCCTCTGCAATACAACTTCATCAACTGACTTCCTCTTTCGGCCTGTCACAATGGACTGACTCTCCCACTCACAAAGATGGTCATTCTCTTGATCTGATTTTCACCTATCGATGCACTCTTTCAAATTTAACAAACTCCCCTTTTCCTCTCACTGACCATCATCTCCTAACTTGCAACATCACTTCCCTACCTACAACTCCCCCTCCCTCTACCCCTCACACCAAACTTCACAGAAGCACTAAGTCACTAGATCTGCATCAGCTCGCTAGCTCCCTCAAACCTCTCCTCTCATCCATCACCTCCTTTTCCTGCCCTGACCAATCTATCTGCCAGTATAATTCCACCCTTACATTGGTCATTGACACTCTGGCCCCTCCAACCTTAGCTCAGAAACCACACTCTCATCCTCAACCCTGGCATACTCCTCTGACACGATACCTACGCAGATGCTCCTGTACTGCTGAGCGACATTGGAGGAAATCTCGGAGTTCAGCTGACTTTCTTCACTACAAGTTCATCCTGAACTCCTACTATTTTGCTCTTAATCTTAATAAGCAACAATATTTTTCTAATCTCATCTCTACTCTTTCCTCTAACCCTAAACAACTGTTCAACACGTTCAACACTCTTCTCCGCCCACCCCCACCTCCTAACACAACCTCTCTCTCAGCTCAAGATTTTGCAAGCTACTTCAACAACAAAATTGACTCCATCAGAAGTGAAATCAGCTCTCAACATACTTCCAATCTCCCACCCCCTCAAAAGCTCACGATCACCCAAAACCCAAATATCCAAAAATGCAGCTCTTTTGCCCCTGTTAATGAGGATGAAGTTTCTGCCCTTATACTGTCCTCCCACCTCACTACCTGTCCCCTCAACCCCATCCCCTCACAGCTACTCCCCTCCCTCTCTTCTACCCTCACCCCCATACTCACACACATTTTCAACCTCTCCCTCAGCCCTGGTATATTTCCCTCATCTCTAAAACATGCACTGGTCACACCTATCCTTAAAAAACCTTCCCTTGATCCAACCTCCCCTTCAAATTACCGCCCTATTTCCCTACTCCCTCTTGCCTCAAAGCTCCTCGAAAAGCTAGTTTACGCATGTCTATCCCATTTCCTTACACTAAACTCTCTTCTTGACCCACTGCAATCTGGATTTCGTTCCCATCACTCTACAGAGACAGCAATTGTCAAGGTTACCAATGACCTACTTGCAGCAAAATCCAAAGGCCACTTCTCTCTGCTTATCCTCCTTGACCTGTCTGCAGCCTTTGACACTGTTGACCACCCTCTTCTGTTCCAAACCCTCCATTCCTTCGGCATCTGTGACACAGCTCTCTCGTGGTTCTCTTCCTATCTGACTAACCGTACATTTAGTGTAGCCTTCTCCGGAGCATCCTCTGCCCCGTTACCACTTTCTGTTGGGGTACCTCAAGGCTCTGTCCTTGGTCCCCTTCTCTTCTCAATCTACACGTCATCACTAGGTTCCTCAATAAAGTCCCATGGGTTTCAATATCATTTGTATGCCGATGACACCCAAATCTACCTCTCTGCACCAGACCTACCTCCTTCCTTACTAACCCGTGTCACTAACTGTCTTTCTCACATCTCATCTTGGATGTCCTCTCACTACCTTAAGCTAAATCTCTCCAAAACTGAACTCCTTATTTTTCCCCCTTCTTCCAATGTCTCCACCCCCAAAATTTCTATAACTGTTGATAATTCCATCATTACCCCTACCCCGCTCGCCCGATGTCTTGGGGTCACACTTGACTCAGATCTTTCCTTCACTCCTCACATCCAGTCCTTGGCTAAAGCCTGCCGCTTCCACCTTAAAAACATTGCTAAAATTAGACATTTCCTTACACAAGATACAACCAAGATTTTAATCCACTCTCTCATCCTTTCCCGCCTCGAGTACTGCAATTCCGTCCTCTCTGGTCTACCTAGCTGCCGCACAGCTCCTTTACAATCCATTATGAATGCCTCTGCTAGACTCATCTTCCTTACTCGTCGCTCTTCATCTGCTGCACCTCTCTACCATTCCCTTCACTGGCTTCCTCTTGCCTCTAGGATTAAACATAAAATCCTCACCCTGACATATAAAGCTCTCAACTGCACTGCTCCTTCCTACATCTCAGAACATGTCTCTAGATACTTTCCCTCCCGTCCCCTTCGATCAGCTCAGGATCTCCTCCTCTCCTCCTCTCTTGTTACTTCCTCACATTCACGTTTACAGGACTTCTCCAGACTGGCCCCCATCTTGTGGAATTCCCTGCCTCGCTCCATAAGACTCTCCCCTAGTTTTAACAGCTTCAAGCACTCCCTAAAAACTTTACTATTCAGGGATGCATACAACCAACACTAACCTTTCCTAACGCCATTTCTTTTCCCTTGAACCCCTTAGATTGTAAGCCTATGGGCCCAGCTGTTTACAGATCGCTTCATAAGAGCCGACTACAACAGTGAAACTCTCGGCAGGGCTCTCTACCCACTTGACCCCTACAAAAGCTATCCTGTACACCGACTATGTTTACAGCTCTGCGGAATCTG
This sequence comes from Bombina bombina, assembly GCF_027579735.1. Lineage (NCBI taxonomy): Eukaryota > Metazoa > Chordata > Amphibia > Anura > Bombinatoridae > Bombina > Bombina bombina. The sequence goes on from NC_069505.1 coordinate 150,961,498, forward strand.
TTGGCGCTCTACAAATACCTGATAATAATAATAATAATAATAATTTAACCTGCGCGCAAACGATTGTGAAAACCCACACGTAAATGTTTGCACCTCACTTGTAATCTAGCCCATATTGTTTTAAGTAATTATATATTTTTGTATACTTGTGAAATGTAAAACAGTGGTTAACTGCTAGTATATAGAGTATGCATTCTTAAAAGATAAAAACAATAATTCCGGTATTCAATTCTGCTCTTTCACAAACAAGTTTTTGCCTTTCTTCTACTCGTCTAATGGCTTATGCATGTGTCTCTTTCCTGCTGTGTTTTCATTTTTATTTCTTGTTGTCTCTTTACATCTATCTTTCCTTGCTACATTTGAATTTCTGCTTTTCATACTGACAAATAAATGGTAGCCTATAGCCACATAGATAGGTCAGAGTATGCAAAATGTCTACTGTTTTTAAAGTTTAAAAGGAATTTAAAGTAACAAATTCATTTATCAAGCAGCAAGTGTAACAAAGAAATGTTACTTTATAAATCACATAAATAGCTTTATTTATACATTTTATTCCTCAGTGCATTCTATTAGCATAAAAAGTTGCGTAAACATTTTTTTAAACTTACAAAACATTAAAGTGAAGGTAAATTTACTACATTTGCAAGACATAAATGCATTTTTTAATATTACCATAAGTTAATCATTAAATTTTTTTCAATTTTTTTTTTTAATTTAGCCATTATCAATATTTATAACTCCCTACCGTTGCGATACCTGTCTCCTTCCAACTACTATTTCCTGCTTTTCTGGGATTTGACATATAGAGCGGTCCCACCCGCTTTCTACGTCTATCTAAAGCGCGTTCACAAGGCTTAGTGAAACCGCTTATGCGCCAATCAGCGATTGTACTCTTTTCTGCGCATGCGTTAACTGGCAAACCATATTTCTATTTCCAATTTTATAGGATAGCGGTACACTCATGCGCGAAACTGGAGCGCACGTGGATTTAGAGATGCAGTAATAAATTTAAGTGCATGCGCAGATCATCAAGTAGGCAGATGACGTGGAGTGACAGCCGCCTAAAAGAAAAGGTTGAATTTGCAGACCGGCAAGGTAAACTTTTATGAATCAGTGCCCGATTTTTAAAAATACTATTAAAAACAGGGGCACTTTAATTCATGAAAGTTTATATTGCAGTTTTTTTTTTTTAAATACTTACCTTTTTCTGCAGCCAAGTCAGACCAGCGATCCCCCGCCTGCTTCTCATGTTGAACTTAGCACAACAATTATGAAACCGGCTTCTCCAATCATGGCATGGCCTCAGGAAATGTTTGCTCTGGGGTGCACACCATGATTGGAGGAAGCCAGATTTGTCATTGCTGACGTAAGTACAGAGGAGCTGCGAGCGGGGGGGATTGCTGGTCCGGTTTGGCTACAGAAAAAGGTAAGTATTTTTTAAAAAAAAAAGCTGCAATATAAACTTTCATGAATGAAAGTGCCTCCGTTTTTAATAGTATTTTTAAAAACCAGGGCACTAATTCATGAAAGTTAACATTCACTTTAAACTGAATCAGGAAATAACATGATTGTGTCTTCACATGCTAGATGCATGCTCCCTTCAAGTTCCGGGACAAGAATCCAAAATCCCTTTACAATGGAATGTGGTTGCTAAGGAAATTTGTGAGGCAAAATATCTTCCTTTTTTACATAGAAATGTTCAAGTGCTATTTTCTAGACAGTTTTTTTTTTACAGCTGTGCTGCATCACTTTCAAGTGCTTCAACATTTGGGTATCATATCAAATTACTGGAAAGCTAAGGTGAGGGAGAGAGGGAAATACTAGGTCACAGAAAAATAGATAGCAGTATTAAAACCCAAGCCTCCCTGTGGGAAAGTAAAACAAGCACACTTTTTTAGATGTATTTTACAGGAAAGGACAGCAAAATAAATAATGAATGTATCCTATAATATAAAAGGCCAAGTGTGTTTGTCCAAAGCTGTCATGCGCAGTAGAGACAGCACAAGGACAAACACAGTTGGCCTTAGATTCTACCTGATCTGCTGTGGCATGGTGATGGTGAGCGGAAGTGGACGTGTTTGGGAGTAAGACCACATGGCTGTGAGTGAGCTAGAGAGAGAGAGACAGAGAGAGAGAGGGGAAGGAGATAGAAATAGAGGGGGAGAGAGCAAAATAAATTGGAAAGAGCTAAAGTGAGGGGAAGAGAGAGCTAAAGAGAGGGGAAAGAGCAAAAACGATGGGGGCGAGAGCAAAATAGAGGGGAAAGAGCAAAAGAGAAGGAAGAGCGAGGGAGAGATATAAAATAAGAGGGGGGAGGGAGAGGGAGCAAAAGAAGAGAGGGGGAGAGAGAGCAATAGAGAGGGGGAGAGAGAGCAAAAGAGGGGGGAGAGGGGAGAGAGAGGGGGGAGATAGAGCAAAATAGAGGGGAGAGAGACAGAGCAAAAGAGAGGATGAGAGAGAGTGCAATAGAGAGGGGGAGAGAGAGAGTGCAAAATAAAGAGGGAGAGAGAGAGAGTGGAAAAGAGAAGGGAAGAGAGAGCACAAAAGAGATGGAGAGAGAGCAAAAGAAGAGAGGGGGGAGAAAGAACAATAGAGAGGAATGGGCTTTAGGACTATGTAAAAGAGGGGGATTAGTATGCGCTAAGGAGAGAAGATACTATACACCTTTCAAAGGACACAATCCCTATATTGTGTCAATAGGTAAACAGAGAAAATATTAAGCTATAGGCTTATACATAGAAAGGGCGCCGTGAGTCTAAAAGTATCAAACCACCAATTGCTAAAAATATAAAAGATTTATTGGAATACAATAATAGCACAAATGGTAAGGGACGTCTCCCTATATATACATACAAATTAAAAACAATAAAAGTATATTGAAGCCAAGGATTATCGATAATATGTGTGAAAAACAATAGGCAAGCTCTATAGAGATATAATGAGTTCACCTTATTTAAAGCAACTTAATAAAGCAGAATTGAGTATACAATCAGTTGCAAATGAGAGAACCGTATGTGACAGATGTAGGGCAGTTCGTAAACACACTCTTATGAGGCAGATCTTAAATACACTGTCAGATGGTAGATCTTACGTAAAGTATAAGGATCCAATCTCATTCATATATTTGAGAGGTGTGAGAGTGATGTGTAAGTTGACAGTTCATTTCATACTTGCTCACAAAAAGTTTAGTATAATCTCGCAAAGGATTCAAAACCTAGTACTTTACCACTTCTCCTGTGGAGACCGCTGAAGCGACCGCAGCCGCTTTCCTAGGGTGCGCTCTGCAAACCTTCACACGTGTTAATGGCGTCTGACGTGACGCCTTGTCCGTTGCTTCTTAGAATGCAAAAAATTCTAGATATCTTGATAAAGCCCAAGGAAGGGCGAAACGCGTCGTTTGTTTATGTGACACTGCAGCTCCACCACCAAATACCTATATCAACCTCTTTAACCCGGGTTAATATTTCATCTGAATTGAAAGTGAGGAGGAATTTGTATACCCCACTTTATGTGAGCCTGAGTGTACGACATAAGGCTTAAACATACAACATCGATACATCTGAGATATTACTGTGGAATCTCCAGACAGCTGATCACTAACGGGCTGTCATTTTTTGCATTCTAAGAAGCAACGGACAAGACGTCAGACGCCATTAACACGTGTGAAGGTTTGCAGAGCGCACCCTAGGAGAGCGGCCGCGGTCGCTTCAGCGGTCCAGACTCTGACTGATATCGGACACTCAGGAGAAGTGGTAAAGTACTACATGTTGTATCCTTTGCGAGATTATACTAAACTTTTTGTGAGCAAGTATGAAATGAACTGTCAACTTACACATCACTCTCACGCCTCTCAAATATATGAATGAGATTGGATCCTTATACTTTACGTAAGATCCACCATCTGACAGTGTGTTTAAGATCTGCCTCATAAGAGTGTGTTTACGAACTGCCCTACATCTGTCAAACGGTTCTCTCATTTGCAACTGATTGTATACTCGATTCTGCTTTATTAAGTTGCTTTAAATAAGGTGCAATCATAATATCTCTATAGAGCTTGCCTATTGTTTTTCACACATATTATCGATAATCCTTGGCTTCAATATACTTTTATTGTTTTTAATTTGTATGTATATATAGGGAGACGTCCCTTACCATTTGTGCTATTATTGTATTCCAAGAAATCTTTTATATTTTTAGCAATTGGTGGTTTGATACTTTTAGCCTCACGGCGCCCTTTCTATTTTTAAGCCTGGCATTTAGGACTAGTATTGCAATAATTTTATACTTTCAATATTGACAAATTTTGGGCTGCATTACAAGTGGTGCGCTAACTGTTGAATACGAGTAGAATAATTTTTTTGGGGACTTGGGAAATAGCACACCTATTACTATTTGAATGTAAACATGATTGCGAGAGTGCAATCACATTTAATGCTCGTGGATTAGCGTGACTGAAACCCCCGCGTAAAGGGTATTGTGTTAAAAAGTTACGTAAAAAGTGTGTACATACAGTATGTATTAATATATGTTTGTGTTTTACTGTATTTACTGTACATAGTTTGCATTATAATGTTTTTATATATATATATATATATATATATATATAAATATATATATATGTATTCTATGGATTATTTAGATTTTTTTTGTATAATATTTTTTAATATTAATATTTTTTAATATTTTAAATTTAATATTTTTACTTTCAACTTGGAAAATTCATGTGCATAAAAATGTCACTCTAAAGCGCTAAATAGCACGCCATTTGTAATCTGGCCCTTTATCCGCAGTTACATTTTCAGTTTAAAAAAAAATGTCTTGTTTCTCATGTATTCAAGATTTATTAACATTTATATTTTCAAAACGTGTCATTGTTTTATTTCTGTAAAAATGACAGAAAAGTGGGAGCCTATGATGATTTATGAGATCTAACCATTGTTATAGATGTAGATGGAGGAATACTGAAAAGGTCACTTGGGCATTATTCAGGCTGAACTGAATTGTAATACGTATGGCAAAATCAAGAACTGTCTTATGAACATGAACCAAGAAAAAAAACCTTAAAGGGACATTAAACCTAATTTTTCTTCTCATGATTCAGATAGAGAATACCATTTTAAATAACTTTCTAAATTACTTCTATTATCTAATTTGTTTCATTCTCTTGATATTCTTTCCTGAAAGCATATCTAGATAGGCTCAGTAGCTTCTGATTGGTGGCTGCACATAGATGCCTCATGTGATTGGTTGACCAATGTGCATTGCTATTTCTTTAACAAAGGATATCTAAAGATTGCAGCAAATTAGATAAAAGAAGTGAATTGGAATGTTATTTAAAAATGTATTCTCTATCTGAATTGTGAAATAATTTTTTTGGGTTTAATGGCCCTTTAAAGGGACAATAGCCACATAAAATATTCTAAAATGGAAAATAAATAAATATAAATTAATTATTAAGGTTGGCTGTTTTTACTGTAAAAATGTTCCAGAAAAGTATGTTTGCTTCATTCCTTTGAGAGATGAAGGAATATCACTCTCATACTTAAAGGGACAGTAAAGTCAAAATTAAACTTTTATTATTCGTATAGAGCATGCAATTTTAAACAATTTTCCAATTTACTTCTGTTATCAAATTTGCTTCATTCTCTTGGAGTAAAACTATGTAGGCTCATAAGAGCTTAGGGGTAAGATTTAACTAGCAGTGGATGCTGACTTCTACGCCCAAAGTTTCCGGCTCACCAGAAACATAAGTTAAGAAGCAACGGTCATAAGACCACTGCTCCTTAACTTGTCTGCCACCTTTTAGGTGGCGGACTGCAATCATCCCGATTTAATATGATCGGGATGATTGATACCCCAATTGGCTGCAAATGTGCTGGGGCGGAATTGCACAAGCATTTCACAAGAAATGCGTGTGCAGTGTTAAATGCCGACAGGGTACGCTGTCGGCATTTAGCAATGTCGGGCAGACAGGATTCGTTACAGTAAATCATGTCCGTCTGGCACTTTATAAATTGACCCGTAGAAATGTGCACATGACTTTAGTACTCTATGGCAGCAGTGTTTTGCAACATTATATGTAGCTTTGTTATAAAATGTTGCGAAGCACTGCTGTTATATAGTACTAAAGACACGTGCACACTCCTGAGTTCTTATGAGCCTACTTAGTTTTACTCTTCAATAAAAAATACCAAGAGAACAAAGCACATTTAATAACAGAAGTAAAATGGAAAGTTGTTTAAAATTGCATGGTCTATCTGAATCATGAAAGTTTAATTTTGACTTTACTGACCCCTTAACCCCTTAACGACCAGGGAACGTGACATATCTTCTGGGGTTTCAAGCACTGGAAGCGATCCTGATCACTTCCAGATGCTTTCAGGGTATTGCAGTGATGCCTCAATATTGAGGCATCCTGCAATACCCTTTTTTTAAACACTGATGCAGAAAGAGCCACTCTGTGGCCCTCTCTGCATTGGCCAGTAGAGATGTCGCAAACATAAAAATCTGGGTTCACGAACGGTGAACGCGAACTTCCACAAATGTTTGCGAACGGGCGAACCGGGTGAACCGCCATAGACTTCAATAGGCAGGCGAATTTTAAAACCCACAGGGACTCTTTCTGGCCACAATAGTGATGGAAAAGTTGTTTAAAGGGGACTAACACCTGGACTGTGGCATGCCGGAAGGGGATCCATGGCAAAACTCCCATGGGAAATTACATAGTTGATGCAGAGTCTTTAATCCACAAAGGGCATAAATCACCTAACATTCCTAAATTGTTTGGAATAACATCCTTTAAAACATCAGGTATGATGTTGTATCGATCAGGTAGTGTAAGGGTTATGCCCGCTTCACAGTGACAGACCAAACTCCCCGTTTAACACACCGCAAACAACCGCAAACAGTCCATTTGCACAACCACAAACTCCCCATTTGCAAAAGGTTGGATACCAAGCTAGCCATGTCCCGTTCCTTGGCCTCACTGATGTCATTGAAGGTCTCTTCCTCCAGCCAGCCACGTACAACACCAAGGGTCCCCAAAAGGTGACAACAAGCCCCCTGGGATGCCTGCTGTGTTTGGTCTTCCACCTCCTCAAAGCCACCTTCCTCCTTCCTCCTCTGACTCGGTCTTCCAACTCCTCTGCAGAGCCACGCATTCCATGCTTGGCAGCCGTCAGCAGGTTTACCCAATGTGCAGTGTAAGTGATATACCTGCGCTGACCATGCTTTGCAGACCAGCTATCAGTGGTCAGATGGACCCTTGCCCCAACACTGTGTGCCAGACATGCCATTACTTCCTTTTGCACAATCGAGTACAGGTTGGGGATTGCCTTTTGTGCAAAGAAATTTTGGCCGGGTACCTTCCACTGCGGTGTCCCAATAGCTACAAATTTTTGGAACGCCTCAGACTCCACCAGCTTGTATGGTAAAAGCTGGCGGGCTAAGAGTTCAGACAAGCCAGCTGTCAGATGCCAGGCAAGGGGGTAACTTTGTGACATTGGCTTCTTACGCTCAAACATGTCCTTGACAGACACCTGACTGTGGGCAGATGAGCAGGAACTGCTCAAGGCAAGAGACGGAGTGGCGGATGGTTGAGAGGGGGCAAGGAGGACAGCAGTGGTTGACGTGGCTGAAGATGCTGGACCAGGTGGAGTATGGGGGCTTTGAGTTTGTGTGCTGCTTGTACTCATGTGTTGATCCCATAGGTGTTTGTGATGTGCAATCATGTGCCTTCACAAAGCAGTTGTACCTAGGTGGGTGTTGGACTTCCCACAACTCAGTTTCTTTTGGCACAGGTTGCAAATGGCATCGCTGTTGTCAGAGGCAGACACACAAAAAAAATGCCACACTGCTGAGCTCTGCAATGACGGCATTCTGGTGGTGGCAACAGCATGTGTTGATTGGCGTGCTGTCTGGCTGACCCCGGGTACCGATGCATGCTGTCTGACTGTGCCACTAGCTCCTTGCAACGACCTCCCCCTGCTTCCAACTCGTCTCCTCCTCCTCCTCTCTGTCTCCCCATCTGAACTTTCCCCCTGTTCTTCTTCTCTTCTAGCGGACACCCACGTGACATACACGGATGCATCGTCATCATCAACCGCTTCACTTGTATCTGACAACTCAGCAAAGGAAGCAGCAGCGGGTACAACATCATCATCATCATCACACCATACGTCCATGGGTGTAACACTGCCTGACTGAGACATATCCCTGTTATCTACATCCTCTGGTAATAATGGTTGCGCATCACTCATTTCTTCCAACTGATGTGTAAATAACTCCTCTGACATATCAAGTGAAGCGGCTGTGGTGCTAGTGTTGGTGGTGGCGGCAGGCGGGCGAGTGGTAACTTGAGAGGTGCCCGAAGCTAAGATGGAGGAGGATGGTGCGTCAAGGTTCGGAGCGGAAGCTGTAGAAGATTGGGTGTCCTGTGTTAGCCAGTCAATTATGTCCTCAGAACTTTTCGAGTTCAGGGTATGTGGCCTCTGAACACTGGGCATTATTCTAGGGTCAAAGGGAATCACGGCACCATGAACATGACGGCCCCTGCGGGGTGGCCTGCCTCTGCTTGTCATTTTTTTTTTCCAATTAGTGGTACTATGCGTGCAAGCTACTGTGACAACAGATATGAGTGGCACTGTGCACTGGCAGAAGTTGGCAGAATAGACGCTGTAGGCCTGACACACACGCTTGCAGACAACTAACTGCTATTCAATCTATTACAGTCAAAATTTTATTTTTTTTTAAATGTACACTACTGTTACACCAGAAATGAGTTGCACTGGTGTGACACTGTGCCCTGGCAGGCCCTGAAATGCACACGTGTGAAGGAAACTGACTGCTATTATTTCACAGTCATATTTCTAGTTTTTTTTTTTTAATGTACACTACTGTTACACCAGATATCAGTTGCACTGGTGTGACACTGTGCCCTGGCAGGCCCTGAAACGCACACGCGTGAAGGAAACTGACTGCTATTACTTCACAGTCAAATTTCTATTTTTTTTAACCCCTTAAGGACCAAGGACATTTTTCAATTTTTCTCCCTTAAGGATCAGGGCTATTTTTACATTTCAGCGGTTTGTGTTTAGCTGTAGTTTTCCTCTTACTCATTTACTGTACCCACACATATTATATACCGTTTTTCTCGCCAATAAATGGACTTTCTAAAGATACCATTATTTTCATCATATCTTATAATTTATTATTAAAAATATTATAAAATATGAGGAAAAAATGGAAAAAAACACACTTTTTCTAGCTTTGACCCCCAAAATCTGTTACACATCTACAACCACCATAAAACAACCATGCAAAATAGTTTCTAAATTTTGTCCTGAGTTTAGAAATACCCAATGTTAACATGTTCTTTGCTTTTTTTTGCAAATTATAGGGAAATAAATACAAGAAGCACTTTGCTATTTCAAAACCACTTTTTTTTTCAAAATGAGCGCTAGTTACATTGGAACCCTGATATCTGTCAGGAATACCTGAATATCCCTTGACATGTACATATTTTTTTTTAGAAGACATCCCAAAGTATTGATCTAGGCCCATTTTGGTATATTCCATGCCACCATTTCACCGCCAAATGCGATCAAATAAAAAAAAAATTGTTCACTTTTTCACAAACTTTAAGTTTCTTACAGAAATTATTTTTCAAACAACTTATGCAATTATGGCATAAATGGTTGTAAATGCTTCTCTGGGATCTCCTTTGTTCAGATATAGCAGACTTATATGGCTTTGGCGTTGCTTTTTGGTAATTAGAAGACTGCTAAATGCCACTGCACACTACACATGTTTTATGCCCAGGAGTGAAGGGGTTAATTAGGGAGCATGTAGGGAGCTTGTAGAGTTAATTTTAGCTTAAGTGTAGTGTAATAGACAACCCAAAGTATTGATCAGGCCCATTTTGGTATATTTCATGCCACCATTTCACCACCAAATGCGATCAAATAAAAAAAACGTAAAATTTTTCACAATTTTAGGTTTCTCACTGAAATTATTTACAAACAGCTTGTGCAATTATGGCACAAATGGTTGTAAATGCTTCTCTGGGATCCCCTTTGTTCAGAAATAGCAGACATATATGACTTTGGCGTTGCTTTCTGGTAATTAGAAGGCCGCTAAATGCTGCTGCGCATCACACGTGTATTATGGTTAGCAGTGAAGGGGTTAATTAGATAGTTTGTAGGGAGCTTGCAGGGTTAATTTTAGCTTGAGTGTAGAGATCGGCCTCCCACCTGACACATCAGACCCCCCGATCCCTCCCAAACAGCTCCCTTCCCTCCCCCACCCCACAATTGTCCCCGCCATCTTAAGTACTGGCAGAAAGTCTGCCAGTACTAAAATAAAAGGTTTTTAATTTATTTTTTTTTTAAATTTTTTTTAGCATATTTATATATGCTGCGGTGTAGCATCCCCCCCCAAAACAGCTCTCTAACCCTCCCCATCTGCCTTATTGGCGGCCATCTTGGGTACTGGCAGCTGTCTGCTATTATTTCACAGTCAAAAAAGTGTTGTTTTTTTAAATCTACACTACTGTTACACCAGATATGAGTGGTGGCACTGGGCAAGTGGGCACAGTATACGCTGTGAACCTGACACACACGCTGGCAGGCAGGCAACTGCAAATTAGATTACACAGGGAGAAAAAAAAAAATCAGAGTGATGTTCTAGCCCTAAAAAGGGCTTTTTGGGGTGCTGTCCTTACATCAGAGATCAGATGAGTCCTTCAGGGCTGTAGTGGACACTGAATACACTAGCCTAGCTATCGATTTCCCTATTAAATCAGCAGCAGCTACACTGTCCCTCCTCTCACTAAGAATGCAGCTTCCAAATTAATCTAAAATGGATGCTGTCAAGGAGGTGGGAGGGTCTGGGAGGGAGGGTCTGTTGCTGATTGGCTGTAATGTGTCTGCTGACTGTGAGGTAAAGGGTCAACGTTTACTCAATGATGACTAATAGGGGGCGGATCGAACATCGCATATGTTCGCCCACCGCGGCAAACGCGAACATGCTATGTTCGCCGGGAACTATTCGCCGGCGAACTATTTGCAACATCACTATATCCTAGATGAATGAGTCCAGATTATCTGACATTCTCAAATTCTAAATTTACGGACATATTAAGAAGCAGCAATCATAAGAATTTTTTTTTTCTTTATTTCCAAATAAATAAAAAATAAACACAACTTTTGTGCCACACCTACTGTGAGTAAAAAGCACAAAAGGAAATTATATTCCTATAAATACAGACTAAAAATAAAAATATAATCTTGAAATATTACATACAGTGCACACAATATGAAATTATCAAACCAATAAAAACTTAAATTGGATTCAATGGGGCCAATTTATCCATGTCTGTCCGACATGATACACTGTCTACGCTAGCAGGGGGTGTCAATCAGCCCAATCGTATAGGATCGGGCGGATTAATGTCCGCAGCCTCAGAGCAGGTAAACAAGTTATGGAGCAGCGGTCTTTAGACCACTGCTTTATAACTGCTGTTTCCGGCGAGCCTGAAGGCTCCCAAGGAAACAGGGGCATCAAGCTCCTTTCGGAGCTTGATAATTCAACTCCAATGAGTCCTTTTATTCAGTTCATCAGAATCTTCAATGCTCAAGAAGAGAAATAGAAACAAACGATCATAGTGCAATTATGTATACAATGTATCAAATCTTCTTTAAACAGATACTGGTACTTACACAGTTCTAAGAAGATTTTACTTTTGTCGTTTTGTTATTATTTTTTTGTTGTTATATAAAATATATCTATTTTTATTTTAATATTTTATCTTATAAATTTAGATACAAAGAAATCATCTTATTATTTTTGTGCCAAACTAAATTAATATGAACTTTTGAAGATAGGGAATAGAAAAACCAATCCGGTAAACTGTATGACAATAAAACAGCTTGAATATGCTGCTGAAAGTGGAGAAAAGTATATTGGATCAATTAGGAGGAGAGATACATCACAGGGAGGGGTTTCAGCCAACATGCAGTAAGCAACAAACAAGGAAACAGTGTTGTCACTCAGTATAAATTAACTTTGTAGAGAAGCTTGCAGATTACCTTTGATATTGTGTATGCTGCTAAATCTGTTTACTCGGAGTGGTTAACATCTCCTTTGTTTCTATTATGCTTTTAATAAACTTTAAGGAGAGTTCCAGTTTGCCCAGGAGTATATGCATACGTGTTTTTACTCAGAGCTTTAGCAGCACTAGTAAATGTGAGCATTTTCCATAAACTGCTAACAAACATTCATTTTAGATACAGTGTTACATTATGAGAATTTGTTTTAAGTCTCTTTTCTGAAGGAAACTTTGTTGCCATTTGGAAATAAAAGAAGCCAATTTTTTTCTTGCTTATTTGGTGACATTACTTAAGTGCACAGCGTTTATTCTATGTTAACCCCTTAAGGACAAGTGACCAGTTTTCTAAGGGTTTTGCAACACTAATAAAGCGGTCTCGCCACCAGCGGTGAGACTGTGCTATTTCCATTGACCAGAAGGGAGGAGGGGATAATAGTGTCCTGCTACCTTATTATAAACAAGGAAACCCTAAATGACCAGCAACATACATAGTATGACATGGTCATTAAGGGGTTAAAACATTTTTTGTTATATTATCTCTTAACTTTTAGTTGCAGGCTTGCATGAAAGCCTGCACCAAAATGACCTCAGAGCTGCTTATTCAGTATCATAAATAGTAGAGATCCTCTTGCTGGGCTCATGTGTTCATTTTGATTGGGTTTGATGAAGCATACCCCCGGTTGGGGAAGGGATCCAGCAGCGTAGTTTGATGGCGGCGATACCACCACATATTGTTACTTGGAAGCCACGGATTCCCCAATAGGTGTGTGTTCACATGTCTTCTCTTTTATATAGATCAAGTGGGCCATCCATATGAAACACCATCAAGGGATTGGGCTCAGGATTTATTTTCTTTTTTTTGGGGGGGGGTAATTTTCATGTGCTTATATTTTGTATATATACTGTCTTTTTTGGTTCATACTCTGTAAATTGTAATTACCAATTACTATATCAAGTTATGATGATATGTTCACATCTGATATGGCTGTCTACTTTGTGTTTTTCTTTTACTGTTGATGTTAGGTCACTATGGTATCCACACAATTAGGGTTTACCTACAGATGTAATCACTTTATTGTTTGCACAAACTTGGCTGTTTATGTCTGGCTACCGTGGTGACTGATGGTATGGAATTATACATACAGATGATTGTGATTGTTCAATTAACCAATCACAGGATTGGATATGTTTTAAATAGCAAAAGTGTATCATTCATTATTGTATTGAATAGCCTGAGGAAACAGCCCTTGAGAGGCTGAGAAACGTGTTGCTTTGTTTTTAATAAAGATTTGTTTTTATGATACACTTGCTGCTTTTTTTATCTCTTGTCCCATGGAGCTTGGAGTGGATCCAGTTTGCAAGGGAGCACAGTCTACTGGGTGGCTGAGAAGTCCCAGCTTGTCTATACTGCACCTGGAGGTGTGCTAAATGTTGTAAGTTTTACCATTCCTTATTACTCTTCCTGTTCACACTGTACTAGGCTATAGTAGCTCTGCTTTCTAATTTTTATATAGGCACCAGTGACACACCTGTGCTAATCCCCGGTTCGGGTGCCCAGATTTTCCGCACACAGTGAGCTGGACCACTGCAAAAATCCAGTCTGCCCCACTAGCACCATTGGGTGCATTTCCTTTGTGAGTACCTTTATTTTTCCTACTGCTTATCTCCTGGTTTGGTGGTACTAGGCCATGTTGGCGCCTCTGTGTTCTCTCTTTTCCAGTAGATATGAGCAGCCTAGAAAATTTAGTTTCAGACAATATTTAGGAAAATCGTTTCCCCAAATATTTGGTGGCTGCACTATTCGGTATTCAGTTTAAAATGAAACGATTACTTAATTGCTGTTAAGCATTTACTTTTTAAAACAAATGTAAATGTTTCAAAGCTACAGGTGAAAATCTCACCTGTAATTACAATACTTACCTTAACATGCTCTGGAGAGCACGCCAAGGTAAGTATTAACCGATTTAAATATAAATAAACTAATAAATACTGATGATTTTCGTCAGTATTTTATTATTTTATTTCTTTTTGTTGGTGCATTCATTCAGATATTTGTTTCATTAAAACAAAATGAAAATCTGATTTTTGTAATGAATGTGCATTCATCCAAAAACGAATGCACATTTCTTATAAATAGGGGCTATAGGACAGAGACCTTTTCCTATCTCCACCAGAACTGTAGGCTTATATTTTAAGTATATTCCTTTTAAGCTAACTTGTATGATCCATCACAAATTATTGAAAGTGACACTAGGGACTATTTTAAAAAGCTAAAAAGAGAAATAAATATCCTTACCAAAAAAAAAAAAAAAAAAAAAAAAAAATCAAAACAGATTGTAATAAGTAGAATAAAAATAAAAAAAAAAGTGTAGGCTAAAGACATTGATAACGTTTTTGGAATGATTTATATTGCTTTTTTTGTTGCTTTCATGAGTTATAGAAAAAAAACAGGGACGGGACAAATAATAATTTTACAACCCCCCCACACACACACACACACATTTATATTAATCTACATCCTCCCCTTCATTTACCTTTCACTGCTGAAGAACAATGAACATAAAACTATAGAAAAACAACACTTTTATAATCTTTCTCTTGCAAAATAACAGAGCTTAGTGTCTTCAACATTTAAATAGATTATAGATTTTTGTATATTCAATGAACAAAGCTATGATCTAACATTAGAAAAAAAAAGATTTTGAAGAATTAAATGACTATCGGTGGCTTTGTTCCCAGTAGGACGCAATAAGTAGTGGAAACATTGCAAAGAAAAGTTATCATTTACAGTTTTGCAGTAATATATTTGCCTTCATTTTGACAGTGTTCAAGAATAAAATCACTTTTAAATGTCAAAATGACGATCAGATTGCAAGAGTAAGAGTATATGGAAAATGAGAAACTCTCACACATATATCTTTTCCATTTCATTTTTGATTTAGCACTGAATGATACAATTTTCTTATCTGACCTTAGGTGCTGTACTATATAAAATATAATAGAACAGCATACACTTGTTTAAGAACACAAACCTAAAATAAGAGTGATCTGATGCTATCGCCAAAAGATGCCTGAAACAAATTGCATTATTTTTATGTCACTTTTAAGGGATAATATCATACAAAAAGCTTCTCCATATTTATAGAGAATATATTTTGGCAGTCAAAATTTTAAAAAGTATAGAAAAAAATATGAACCGATGAACCTTTAGTGTAAATTCCAACTATGTAAAAATATTGAGACATTAGGGCCTGTTTATCATATATTGCGGATTATGTCCACTGCACATCGATAAATGCCGACAGCATACTCTCTTGGAATTTATCATTGCCCCAGCAGTTCTTGTGAACTGCTGGTGCAATACCGCCCCCTGCAGATTAGCAGCCAATTGGCCGCTAGCAGGGGGTGTCAATCAACCCGATTGTATTGGTTCGGGTTGGTTTCCGGCAATGTCTTTCCACCGCCTCAGAGCAGGGAGACAGGTTATGGAGCAATGGTCTGTAGACCACTGCTTCATAACTTGTGTTTCTGGTGAGCCTGAAGGCTCGCCAGAAACATAGGGCATCAAGCTCCGTTCGGAGCTTGATAATACAGCCCCTATGGAGTAAATTTATCACAGGTCGTGTGGACAACATGATTCTTGTGAAAATGGTTGTGCAATGCTGCGCCCTGCACACTCACAGCCAATCGACCGCTAACAGGGGGTATCAATCATCCTGATTGTATCGGATTGGAATGATTTTAGTCTGCCACCTAAAAGGTGGAGGAGAAGTTAAAGGGACAGTATACTATAAAATAGTTTTTCCTTTAATATGTTAATAATTACTTTTTTTTTTACCAGCTGCAGAGTATAAAATGTTTGAGATTTGCTTTTTTAAGGCTTATTTGTGTATATGAATTAGCTGATTTTGTGTTTTGAAGCCACAACCTAATAAAATGGGTTGAGCTTGTAGGTATAATCAGATCTCATAACTTTATCACATTGTGTACACATACATGCTAATTTATCTCATATCTGTCCATAAACCAATCACCAATACAATATACAATACAATATAAGGGTAATGGAAATACTTGTAAACTCTTAACTTCTGAAATGATGGGCGAAGAATGAAGCATCCACTTTATAATAAAACCACCCCTACAGGTACACATTTGTAAATTGAATACTATTGTTTTAGTTAAATAAAACCTCATTCTTGAGAGAGGGAAGGATAGAGAGAAAAAGAGAGGAGATAGAGAAAATGAGGAGGGATAGAGCATACAAGAACATTGATTTAGAGAGAGAAAGAAAGAGAAAAAAGAGAGGAGAGAGAGAAACTGAGGAAGGGATAAAGCATACAAGAACATTTCGAGAGAGAGCGAGAGAGTGAGAGAGAGAGGATCGAGAGAGAGGATCGAGAGAGATTGAGAGAGAGAGAGGATCGAGAGAGAGAGGATCGAGAGAGAGAGGATCGAGAGAGAGAGAGAGGATAGAGAGAGGATCGATGGAGAGAGAGAGAGGATCGAGAGAGAGAGAGGATCGAGAGAGAGAGAGAGGATCGAGAGAGAGAGAGGATCGAGAGAGAGAGAGGATCGAGAGAGAGAGAGGATCGAGAGAGAGAGAGAGAGGATCGAGAGAGAGAGAGAGAGAGAGAGAGGATCGAGAGAGAGGAGATCGAGAGGATCGAGAGAGATCGAGAGGATTGAGAGGATTGAGAGAGATTGAGAGGATTGAGAGAGATCGAGAGGATTGAGAGAGATCGAGAGGATTGAGAGAGATCGAGAGGATTGAGAGGGATCAAGAGGATTGAGAGAGATTGAGAGGATTGAGAGAGATCGAGAGGATTGAGAGAGATCGAGGGGATTGAGAGAGATCGAGGGGATTTAGAGAGATCGAGGGGATTGAGAGAGATCGAGGGGATTGAGAGAGATCGAGGGGATTGAGAGAGATCGAGGGGATTGAGAGAGATCGGGGGATTGAGAGAGAGATTGAGGGGGGATTGAGAGAGAGATTGAGGGGGGATTGAGAGAGAGATCAAGAGGGGATCGAGAGAAAATGAGGAAGGGATAGAGCATACAAGAACATTTCTTTAGTGTGGGAGAAAAGAAAGAGAGAGAGAGAAGAGAGAGAGAGAGGAGCATCTAAACCCAAAGCTTTTTCAATTATCATATAGCTATATTCATTTTGCATGCTAAGTTATATTGTGCAGGTACCTGTAAACAATTTTCCACGACTTGCAATAATCTGTTGCAGCATATCAAAGTTTGATCCATTCAGCTTCTTTGCTATTCTGCTCTGATTGCTGCACATATTAAGGCCTCTAGTTATCAAGCTGTCTACTTACCTGCATTCACCGGCCCAATACGCTTGCATAAGCTCGCCTTAAATCGCCGCTGCGGACCTGAATACATTCGCCAAAGTTATCAAGAAAGCTGTCAAGAAGCCGTGCACCAAGTAAGGTGCGATGAGCAGCGAACTGTTTTTAACTGACAGTCATCGATCTCGCTGCTCATAGGCTTCTTCGCAGCTTTCTTGCTAGCCTGTCACTAAGCACCCACACTATACTCTACAGTTTTTCCCCCTAAACCACCGCTCCCGGAGCCCCCCCGCACCTAAATAAACTTATTTACCCCTAAACCGCCGCTCCCGGACCCCGCCGCAACTATAATAAATATATTAACCCCTAAACCGCCACTCCCAGACCCCGCCGCAACTATAATAAATATATGAACCGCCGCTCCCGGACCCCGCCGCCACCTACATTATACCTATTAACCCCTAATCTGCCTTCCACTATACCGCAGCCACCTACATAAAGTTATTAACCCCTATCCTGCCGATCCCGGACCCCGCAGCAAATAAATTAATTGTTTAACCCCTAAACTGCCGCACCTGGAGCCCTCCGCAACCTACATTATATTTATTAACCCCTATCCTGCCCCCCTACACTGCCACCACCTACAGTACATTTATTAACCGCTAATCAACCCCCCCTACACCGCCACCACAATATTAAATTAATTAACCCCAAAACCTAAGTCTAACCCTAACAACCCCCTAACTTAAATATTATTTAATTAATATAAATAAATATTCCTATCATTAAATAAATTAATCCTATTTAAAACTAAATACTTACCTATAAAATAAACCCTAAGATAGCTACAATATAATTAATAATTACATTGTAGCTATTTTAGGGTTTATTTTTATTTTACAGGCAACTTTGTATTGATTTTAACTAGGTACAATAGCTATTAAATAGTTAATAACTATTTAATAGCTACCTAGTTAAAATTACAAAATTACCTGTAAAATAAATCCTAACCTAAGTTACAAATACGCCTAACACTACACTATCAATCAATTAATTAAATTAACTACAATGATCTAAAATAAAATACAATTAAATAAACTAAACTATAGTACAAAAAAAGAAACACTAAATTACAAAAAATAAAAAAAAAATTACCAGAATTTTAATCTAATTACACCTAATCTAAGCCCCCTAATAAAATAAAAAAGCCCCCCCAAAAAATTAAATTCCCTACCCTAAACTATATTACAAAAGTAATCAGCTCTTTAACCAGCCTTTAAAAGGGCTTTTTTGTGGGGCATTGCCCCAAAGTAATCAGCTCTTTTACCTGTAAAAAAAAAAAAAAAGAAATACATTAACCCCCCGACATTACAACCCACCACCCACACACCCCTACTCTAAAATCCACCTGATCCCCCCTTAAATAAACCTAACACTACCCCATTGAAGATCACCCTACCTTGAGCCGTCTTCACCCAACCAGGCCAAATTCTTCATCCAATGCGGGCACAAGTGGTCCTCCAGCTGGGCAGAAGTCTTCATCCGATTGGCGCAGAAGCGGTCCTCCATCCGGCAGAAATCTTCATCCAAGCGGCATCTTCTATCTTCATCTTTCCGGTGATGAGCGGCTCCATCTTGAAGACCTCCGGCATGGAACATCCATCTCCGCCAACGACTACCCGACGAATGGCTGGTCCTTTAAATGACGTCATCCAAGATGGCATCCTTCGAATTCCAATTGGCTGATATGATTCTATCAGCCAATCGGAATTAAAGTAGGAAAAATCCGATTGGCTGATGTAATCAGCCAATCGGATTGAAGTTCAATCCGATTGGCTGATTGGATCAACCAATAGAATTGACGTTGCATTCTATTGGCTTATCCAATCAGATTGAAATTCAATCCGATTGGCTGATTACACACAATCGGATTTTTCCTACCTTAATTACGATTGGCTGATAAAATCCTATCAGCCAATCGGAATTCGAGGGACGCCATCTTGGATGACGTCATTAAAAGGACCAGTCATTTGTCGGGTAGTCGTCGGCAGAGATGGATGTTCCGCGCCGGAGGTCTTCAAGATGGAGCCGATCATCGCCGGAAGGATGAAGATAGAAGATGCCGCTTGGATGAAGATGTCTGCCGGTCCGGATGTCCAGACATCCACAGAAAACAGAGACATACACAGCCACCCTCACAGAGGCATCCAGAGAAAATACACAGAGACATACATACACCCTCAAAGAGACACCCATAGAAAAAGCACAAAGACATACGCACATACCCTCACAGACATCCACAGAAAATGCACACAGACATACACATCCATCCTCACAGAGAGACCCAAAGAAAAAAATACATACACACTCATAGAGACACAAGCAAAAGCACAAAGAAAAACACAGACACCCACAGAAAGTAATATTTCTGCACATTGCATCCCCTAAATCAACAGTGTGTGACATGCATGATTAAAAAAAATTGCAGAAATTAAGAGATCATTTTTTAAAGAATCATATTTGTAAATGTGCAAACAAAAATAATTCTGTGAATTCAAAATTGTACAATAATGATCTGGGTAGATGGCTAGATGAAGAAAAGTACTTTTAAAAGATTGACATGTTTGTTTTTCCCCCCCATTTTCCCCAACCAAGAACACCACTTCAAATATAGTGTACAAATGTTCCCATCAGTCAGCTATACTTATGGATTTTGAAAATACTGTACTCTATATGGTCTTGGTGGAACCATAAGCTGTGGTACTTACACCATTAGATCTGGTTAAATGAAGGATTTAGGCTTATTTGAATGTATTTAAAATTAAGTCAGCAGTAGTATAAACTAAACAGTTTTAAGTTAACCTGTCTCATTTCAAACACTGAGCAATCTTAGTCTGAGAGTATAACATTTTATGCAGATGTAAAAATCTTAGATAAAATGCCTCCTTGCATCTGGAAAGTCCTTGCATAAAGGGGCAGTAAACTGGAATGTAATTAAAATATATACATATTAATAAAAAAATACATATCTGCCAAAAGAGCATCTACCATTTGTGTATTGAGGAGGAAACATTTCTGCATGGCTTTAAATATAGAATTTCTACAGCATTGTCAAATAATAATAAATACACTGCTGCTAAAAAATGTGTTTTTATGGACCTCTGGCCCCACCATACAACTACTACCACACTGAAGTTATAATCCGAAATTGCACAAAGAAATTAAAAACATGTACTAAGTAAGTCATACCTCCTCTGCAATGCTGTCTGACTCAGGCAAACACTGTACAAACAAAGGGCTCGCTTCCATTGAGTCGTAATTCAGTTTGCATGCTCTTGCAAACCGTTAAATATTCTGTCGAAAGCAATATCGTTTTTCAACTGTTTCCAATGTCGCGTTATACCTCAATATCGGCAGCTGGACTCCGGCTGCCGAAAAAAATCTTTGCGTCCCATAGAAAGTAATAGAAGCCGTTAATCGATAAATTATACCAGGTTTCCAATGAAAGCGCAAACCGTTAATATACTGTCGATACATTGAGAAATATTACATCCAGCTCAACTAGGTGTAAAAGAGGAAAATACTGCTTTTTGAGACCTATTTTCTATTGAAATTATAAAACTTGCAAATAATGCAAGTGTTTTAATGTAGAAATAAATTGTTATAAGTAATATTTATTGTTGTCTCATGTATAGAAATAGTTGAACTTATATTCTAATAGAAATATCAGTATATATTTAAATATAATAATATATGCAAGAACATATCTACAGAATGCAAACTAGACCTATGACTAGGGCAGCAATACATATTACTTATATTTATGAAGTGGTCAATATAATTATATTAAAAAAAAGTATTTGATTATTAAAAATATGGATAAGTGTATCTTTATTTTTCTTGAGAGGTGATCACCGGTAAGGAGCACGGACGTTAAACGTAAATTCTATAGCGTAAGGTCGGGTTACCTTAGCAACTAATTTATTTTCAAGAAATCCGACATCAGATGGAAGCGTTAACACAACGTTAACTTACAGCTACATGGAAAGAGTGACTGCACGCTATCCGCAAAATATTTCAATGGAAACCTGGTACTAAAATGGAGCCGTAAATTACTTTTAGCTGTCGGTCGCTTCGTTGGCTTACGGCTCCATTTTTAACGACTCAATGGAGGCGATGCCAAAGTGTCAAGTCCGTCTCACACTGTGCATAGTGGTTTAGTGCACACTAGAAATCCTCACAAATGCTAATACTTTACTCCTTGTAATAACATTTCCCATGCTCAATTAGCACTCTGCTGTAGTTCCCACTGGTGGCTGCCAAAATGTAAAAAAAAATAAAAAATGTTTTAGTTGTTCTTGCCTCATGGGGCCCCATTGGGCCCCATCACCCCCTGATGGCAGCCCTGAGTGGACCAGTTATGGACCACTGCTTTTTACGGCGAGCCTTAGCTTGATAATTTGGCCCCTAAATCCACAATTTGTCATTATTATTATGCCCTTTTTTTCCTTTCTTTCCTTTCTCCTTTATTGACTATCTTATATTCCCCTTGTATACATAATTTCACATCATTACATATATATTGATTCCATGCTGATATATAACTTTATGTCATTATATTCTCTATGTAAACCATATATTTCCCCTGCCTGTTCTCCTTCACTGGACACTGTCCAGGGCCGGACTGGGCATAATAAGCAGCCCTGGAAATATTAAGACTAGCCCTATAGCTTGTAGAGTACATATATATATATATATATATATATATATATATATATATATATATATATATATATATTACAAGCGGTGGTAGAGCGCTATGTTAGAAAATACCTAAGTCTTTTGATAGATTAATTTAACGAAAACCCATATGCATATTGTCTATATATCATGTGTTATTGACAAATATGTGTATATAAATGTATACACCCAAATAATATTAGAAAAGCTCCTATGAAAGGTGGTTATACTCCTTATAGGTAAAAATTTGTCCAATTATTTTGCAAACATAAAATAATCTAATATTAAAATGTTATTGCGATGTGCAGTTCATAAAATAATCCATGGCTGTCCCCATCGGGGTTCCTACTTACATTCCTTGACCCCAATCTTATGAGGTAAGTGCCGCACTATAAGAAGGATAACTCCCGAGGATTTCCAAAAGCCCTTATTCTGCTTCTTGGGGGATGGTAGAATCTTCTTCCAATTTGTATGTTCCAGATCACATGTTTTAGTTGAGCACCCCTCTTGGCGCAAGTAGAGCAGGCTGGAATCAAACAGTAATGCAGCAGACTGACCTCTGGTGTGGCTCGAACTCTAATGGATAAGGATATGATATCCCAAAAAGTAGTACACTCACCCAGCCTAAGACTGACATCAGGGTCCTGATGTCAGTCTTAGGCTGGGTGAGTGTACCACTTTATCAAATACTATTAATACAATTTTTATATATATATATATATATATATATATATATATATATATTTACATACATACACACGCACATTTTATTTTATTTAGTCTGACACTTTTACTTTTAACATAAGCCTCACACAAACTTGCATACTAACTTTTAGTAGACTGGTGTTCCTTGAACTGAAAGTTGTAAATCACTGTGTCATTTGAGTGGCTACCCCTCTCACCTAACCTTCTGCCCTGCAAATCTATTTAAGACAACAAGATAGCTTGCAGAGCACAAATGTAACCCCATAGCTGACAAAAAGGGCTACTTTGCACTGCTTGGGAATAAGCTGCAGTCCTTTTGGTAGCTAAGGAGTTAAAATGTGCTCTGGATGCTATGGTGTTAGGCAGAAGCACAAACATTTTGTTCTAAGCTGAGACAAGTTCAGAGGAGAACAGAAGTGACTGACTGTCACAGATATAGATAAAAAAAGATAAACTTAACTAGAGTACACTAGCTTTCACTGTCTGGAAAGGGACCCTTTCTGATCTCCTGTCTACCCCCGTCTCAGGCTGAACTGCTATGCTTAATTTCTGCACCACGGCAGAGGACACAGCTGCAACTGGCAAAGAAAGCTGCTCCTCCGGCCACCACATCCATCCTTCTTACTCTACATCTACAAGCCCACGCACAGTACAGTAGTAGTACAGGGGAGCGAGTGCAGCTTCCAGACATTGATTGTCAAATCTGCCTCTGTCTGTGGGGGAAACACCAGGAAGGCAGCAGCAACATATTGTAAGGCTGTGAAAAAAGGAGAAGGAGAGATAAAATCGATATTTTGCTGGCAAAGCCCCTGATGCCTGACTGATGATCACAATAAACAAAGGAGAGCAGTTCTCCCTCTTTGTTTTATCGCGATCCTCAGTCAGGCATCAGAGGCTTTGCAAACAAAATATCAATTTTATCTCTCCTTCTCCTTTATTCACAGAAAGATTATGTTAGCAAAATAAAGCAGGAGGCTGATTGCAGACTTGACAGCATGGATGTCCCTTCTGCTGGAGGTGAGAGTCAGGCAGAGCTGAAGCTGGAATTGTTTCCAGACTATTATGAACCATCCGTGACTCCTTTGCTTCTGACTGCTTTCACTGTTAGCTGCTCATATGCATTAACTCCTGAACTAAACGATCCTAACAAGAACTAGAAATCCCTGCTGCTATGGGTATAATCATGCAGCAGGAATTAGCAGCAAGTACTGTAACAGTTAACAAAGTAGGACTTGCACTGCCACGCCTCCTCACCAGCCCTCTCACTGAGCTGCAGTGACATCACCATGATTCTAACAGGAAGTGCTAAGAAGCTAAGCATAGACGTGTAAGTAGGGCGTGGAGAAGGCGTGGTTTGGGGCGTGGCTTGTCACGGCCTCAAATTCATTATGAAATTATATATATATATATATATATATATATATAAATTAGAGTCAATGGGAAAGGCACTCCATATATAATGTAGCAACTTCCAGGGTGCACTTCAAAAATCATCAAATATGCGTATAGAAAAAAGGCACTCACTGGTTCAAAGTAAAATATAACATTTAATAGTTTAAGTTAAGAATGCATGACGTTTCGGAGGCATTACACTCCCTTTCTCAAATGCATGATACAAACAGCTTGAATATACAAAAAGCAGTATAACACATACAATACCCCATCACCTTAAATACCCCAGTGGCTTCTGATGGCGCCAACCCGCAACCGCGGCTTGCATGGTGCAGAACCGGAAGTCATGTGACCGGAAATTACGTCATCTATGTGAACCACGTGGTGACGCCGGTTACCATGGTGACAACTGTTTGTTGTCTTACTATATACACAGACAATGAGAAAGTGTCAATCAAATAGAATACAAGTACTCAACTTGAACACCGTAAAAAATCCTCTTGTCAATGCCATAAAGTGCCATAGAATACTGCAGTTAGCCACAAATCAGAATGCCAATGTATTAAAAACAACAAAGGTAGTCGATCATAGGTGACCGAAAGTAATATAAAAACATGACAATGGTGGACATATACAGTAACTTTTTAATTATACACTAAGTTTGTTTAGCTGATGGTGGACATATATGCGATACCACATTACCATCAATTATCAAATATATGAGAGATGGGAAAAAACCATCATCAACCATCCCAGATCTTGGATAATAAACAGTATATACACACATGTCCACAACCAGTCAATTTGTGTATTCTCAGTGTCTCCTGGAATATGGCAGAAAGTACCTGAGGACTTATGAACTAAAAGTGATAAAAAGTCATATTTTAAAAGTCATTGAAAATGGATATGATTTATGATTTAAGATAGAATGAACAGTTATAATCCATATAGAGAGGTTAGATCAGCTCGCAATATAAAATGGCGAGAAATCCAGCCTAGTGTTTAATCCCCTAGGTGCTATGGTATCCAAAGTGTAAAGTGATTGGCCATACACTCCCAAAATGTAGTGACCGTTTTTCCTATATAGACAAGGGAACAGGGGCAAATCAGCATGTAAATCACATGGGTACTCATGCATGAAAGTCTGTGTTTGATTTTATAGCGCTTGTTAGTATGTGGGTGCTGGAAAGTGTCACCTTTAAGCATGCTGTCACATGTGACACAGTCACCACATTTAAAGCAGCCTTTTTTGTTGGATTTCAGCCAAGTAGTATTCTCATAGCACCTAGTTGGATCCGTTTTCACTAGCAAGTTCCGCAAGTTTTTTGCTCTTCGGTATACCATTCTAGGATGTTGTTGTTTCACGAATGGTAAAGACTTGTCTGAGTGCACCAAATCCCAATGTTTAGAAATTGCTCCAGCAACTTTTTGGTGCATTGTATCAAATGTAGTTATAAAGTTGATCTTCTCCTCTGAATTGTTTATTTCTTTTGTTCTGATCACGTTGTCCTCAAATCGTTTTATGGCTTCTTCCTTAATGTCCATAACCATCTTTCTATCATATCCACGTACAATCAATTTCTCTGACATCTCATTTAGTTGTGTTGTTCTATTTTGTGCCTCAGTGTTATTGCGCAGAACCCGAGTGAGCTGGGAGGCTACTATCCCTTTCTTCTGGTGTGTGGGATGATAGCTCCGTGCATCTAATAAAGAATTGCGGTCGGTAGGCTTGGTGTAGAGGGATGTGCCAA
Source organism: Bombina bombina (assembly GCF_027579735.1). Classification (NCBI taxonomy): domain Eukaryota; kingdom Metazoa; phylum Chordata; class Amphibia; order Anura; family Bombinatoridae; genus Bombina; species Bombina bombina. The sequence continues at coordinate 150,987,492 of NC_069505.1, forward strand.
ACCTACATACCTCTTTATCAATTACCTTAAAAATATTAAGGTCCAAAAAGTGTACTTTATCAATGTCATACTCAAGTTTAAATTTGATTGGGCTAGATAGACTATTTAGGCCATTTACCCAAGATATCAGGGTTTCCGGGGTCCCACGCCAAATCAAAAAGACGTCATCAATATATCTTGTATAATATACCACCTCTACTATGTCCTGGGGTCACATTAAAAAATGCTCATACCAGGACATGTAGAGGTTAGCGTATGTGGGGGCCATATTTGATCCCATGGCAGTCCCTGAGATCTGCAAGTAGAAGTCCCTTTCAAATTTAAAATAATTCTTTTCCAAACAGATCTGTAAAAGTTCTAACAAAAACTCAATGGGAGGTCCCTTATACAGATGGGATCACACCACCATGGACCTGACAGCCCGCACACCCCCTGCATGAGGGATGGAGGTGTATAGGCTATCCATGTCCATGGTGACTAGGATGTCATCAACTTGTAGGGAATCAAAAGCCCTCAAAATTTTGATTAGACTAGGGGAATCCTGTAAATAAGCGAATGTGTCCTTGACTATTGGTTGAAGGTGATGGTCAATGTATTTGGCTATATTAGAAAACCTATTGTGTCTGCCAGGGGGTTGGTCAAGTGTTTTATGGACTTTAGGTAACAGATAAAGTACTGGGACTATGGGAAAGTCCACAGTTAGAAAATCATATTCCTTGTCACTCAAGACACATGCCTCCCTTGCAGATCTCAGGGACTGATCAATTTGCTTCTTAATTGTAATTGTGGGATTACCCTTCAGACGTATATAAACTTTATTGTCAGCTAATTGGCGTTGAGCCTCCTGTCGGTAATCATGGTAATTCATAAGGACAATCCATCCCCCTTTATCTGCAGGTCTTATGATAATTGACTTGTCATCACTCAAATACTTTATGGCCCTATATTCATCAGAGGATAAATTAGAGAAGCCTGATGTATCCTGATCCATATCAATGTCATGGCAGATCATACGTGTGTAACCTTTGATAGTTGGGTGAGTGGTGGCCGGTTCAAAAGTAGATTTAGGCTTAAAAGTAGATTCATCATAGGTAATTATTTCTTTATCCTTAAAAAAATCTTTTAATTTTAACTTCCTCTGTAGACTATGTGCATCTACAATTTTGTCAAATTTGTCACATATGGGGGTCGGTACAAACGAGAGACCACGGTTCAATACACTATGTTCAGCCTCAGTAAGACAGCGGTCACTGAGGTTAAACACAATGTCTATTTTTTCTTTGGGTTTCGCTTTTTTGTTGTGTTCCCCCCCGTCTAATGTGGGTTCTCTTGTGTCTTTTCTTACATTTGATCCTAGTGGTGGTTTTGCGGCTGCTCTGGTCATTACCCCAGAAAAAGAAGCCGTACTTGACCCTGGTGCTTGTCTATCCTGTTTATCTTCATTAGTGTCACCCTCAGATGAGTCCCCACCACTAGTATCAATGGTACCAAGTGTATTTCTAGTCCTATTGAATCTACGTCTGCCACGGAATGTATCCTGATCTTTGCCATACAGCCATATGTACACACGTTTCTCTCTATAATCACTTTCAACAGATGTTAATTTTCTGTTTTTAAAACTCACAAGATCACTTTTGTATTTTTTAACTTGTGTTTCCAATTTAGTGACCCAATCCTGAGTTTCGTCGCCGGTCATGATCTCTAAACTACTTGATTTAATAGCATCAATCTCTATTTTCATCTTATTCTCTAATCTGGTCACTTCTTCTATGACCAATAATATAAGATCATAGGAACATTTGTTTAGAATAGAGCACCACCTGCGACAAAGCACCTAGGGGATTAAACACTATGCTGGATTTCTCGCCATTTTATATTGCGAGCTGATCTAACCTCTCTATATGGATTATAACTGTTCATTATATCTTAAATCATAAATCATATCCATTTTCAATGACTTTTAAAATATGACTTTTTATCACTTTTAGTTCATAAGTCCGCAGGTACTTTCTGCCATATTCCAGGAGACACTGAGAATACACAAATTGACTGGTTGTGGACATGTGTGTATATACTGTTTATTATCCAAGATCTGGGATGGTTGATGATGGTTTTTTTCACATCTCTCATATATTTGATCATTGATGGTTATGTGGTATCGCATATATGTCCACCATCAGCTAAACAAACTTAGTGTATAATTAAAAAGTTACTGTATGTCCACCATTGTCATGTTTTTATATTACATTCGGTCACCTATGATCGACTACCTTTGTTGTTTTTAATACATTGGCATTCTGATTTGTGGCTAACTGCAGTATTCTATGGCACTTTATGGCATTGACAAGAGGATTTTTTACGGTGTTCAAGTTGAGTACTTGTATTCTATTTGATTGACACTTCCTCATTGTCTGTGTATATCGTAAGACAACAAACAGTTGTCACCATGGTAACCGGCGTCACCACGTGGTTCACATAGATGACGTAATTTCCGGTCACATGACTTCCGGTTCTGCACCATGCAAGCCGCGGTTGCGGCTTGGCGCCATCAGAAGCCACTTGGGTATTTAAGGTGATGGGGTATTGTATGTGTTATACTGCTTTTTGTATATTCAAACTGTTTGTATCATGCATTTGAGAAAGGGGGTGTAATGCCTCCGAAACATCATGCATTCTTAACTTAAACTATTAAATTTAATATATATATATATATATATATATATATATATGTGCATAGAGACACCTCTCATAGTGCAGATCAATTTGGTTTAATACAAACATATATAAAATACATAAAAACTTTTTAGGGTAATCCCTACTCACAAGTGAAACCTCAATCATATGAGGTAAGTTGAGGCAGTTGTATTTTCAAAGTGTCCTCACTTATGACCGGTAAATCGCCAGGCTGTGGTCCCAGTCTCAAGTTTCCAGATCCGTTAGTTATCCCCAGTGAAGTAAGCAGACAGTCCTGTTCTGCTAGTCAGTGTAAAAATGTCACTTCTGAATTGACTAAATATCGCTCTATTTTAGAGCTATAAAGAACGCTGTGGATCTCTGTGAAGTACACAGAATCTCTCTTCAGCGTGTGTGTCGAGATTGACGTAAGGTGGGCGTGGCACACGCTGAAGAGAGATTCTGTGTACTTGATGATCCAGAAGCGGATTGGGAGAATGTCATATGGTCAGATGAAACCAAAGTAGAACTGTTTGGTAGAAACACAACTCCGTGTTTGGAGGAGAGAGAATGCTGAGTTGCAACCAAAGAACACCATACCTACTGTGAAGCATGGGGTGGCAACATCATGCTTTGGGGCTGTTTCTCTGCAAAGGGAATGGGACAACTGATCCGTGTACATGAAATAATGAATGGGGCCATGTATTGTGAGATTTTGAGTGCAAACCTCCTTCCATCAGCAAGGGCATTGAAGATGAAACGTGGCTGGGTCTTTCAGCATGACAGTGATCCCAAACACACCACCCGGGCAACGAAGGAGTGGCTTCGTAAGAAGCATTTCAAGGTCCTGGAGTGGCCTAGCCAGTCTTCAGATCTCAACCTCATAGAAAACCTTTGGAGGGAGTTGAAAGTCTGTGTTGCCCAACGACAGCCTCAAAACATCACTGCTCTAGAGGAGATCTGCATGCAGGAATGGGCCAACATACCAGCAACATTGTGTGACAACCTTGTGAAGACTTACAGAAAATGTTTGACCTCTGTCATTGCCAATAAAGGATATATAACAAAGTATTGAGATAAACTTTTGATATTGACCAAATACTTATTTTCCACCATAATTTGCAAATAAATTATTTTCAAATCAGACAATGTGATTGTCTGGATTTGTTTCCACATTTTGTCTCTCATAGTTGAGGTATACCTATGATGAAAATTACAGGCCTCTCTCATCTTCTTAAGTGGGATAACTTGCACAATTGGTGGCTGACTAAATACTTTTTTGCCCCACTGTATATATATATATATATATATATATATATATATATATTATATGAAACACAGCAGGGAGGCCCCGATGAGGGTAAAGGAAAGTCATCTTAAGCTGAGAACCTGCCCCTCCCTGACCATCCATATTGATCTAGTGAAGGAGCGTGCAGGGGACCGAGGAACACAGTTGGAGTTCGGGCTACCGCAATCCGGGCAGCAGAGATTAGGGGGCCTGAGATAACAAGGAGAGCATAGTGCAGCAGAGACCCACATGTATAGAAAGAGGACACAGTGACACTCCTGATCTTTCACCCTACCAGTAACCAGACGGAAGCAGCGTAAAGGAAGGGGCATCACGTCACTATAGTGACAACCTACTAGTTGGGCAGTCTATTTTTATATTGCTCCTCCTCCTCCACCTACCCGGTCCTGGTTAGTAACCCCGGGCTAAGCGCTTTTCTGGCCAGCTTATTTTTTGCAAAGTCTGTGCTCGAGTCACTGCTGTGCCAGTGGAGTGCATAGCCAGGGGCATTTTAGGCTAGTTCCGGGACACGGGACACAGAGCCTCAGACCGGGGCTGTCCTGGTGAAACCGGGGCGGGTGGCAACCCTAAGTGTAATGGACAATAACGTGCCTGTAAAAGGGAAGGCAGAAGGTAATAGAGTCAAAGCACAGCCTTACAAAACCAATGTGTGTGTGAGATTATTGTGTGTTATGCTGCTGCATATTCTGGTTATAACAAGTCATCAGAAAGCTACACTATACATGAAGCCCTGCATGTCACACAAAACTAATTGTTCATTAAGTTTAACATGCAGTTATGGAAAGTAATGGTTTGAGGTGATTAAAATAAAATACTCACTGCTAGTGTAAATGTGGGACAATGGTGAGGTCGCCTTAGGTTCAATAAAAGTATTTGCACTTTCAATATTACAAGTAGTGATGTTGCGAATAGTTCGCCGGCGAATAGTTCCTGGCGAACATAGCATGTTCGCGTTCGCCGCGGCAGGCGAACATATGCGATGTTCGATCCACCCCCTATTCTTCATCATTGAGTAAACTCTCACCCTTTACCTCACAGTCAGAAGACACATTACAGCCAATCAGAGGATGTAGATAACAGGGATATGTCTCAGTTAGGCAGCATTACACACATGGACATACGGTGTGATGATGATGATGTTGTACCCACTGCGGGAGTTTGGTCTGTCACTGTGAAGTGGGCGTAACCCTTACACTACCTGATTGATACAACATCATACCTGATGTTTTAAAGCACGCTATTGCAAACAATTTAGGAATGTTAGGTGATTTATGCCCTTTATGGCTTAAAACCAGACTCTGCATCAACTATGAAATTTTCCAAGGGAGTTTTGCCATGGATCCGCCTCCGGCATGCCACAGTGCAGGTGTTAGTCCCCTTGAAACAACTTTTCTATCACTATTGTGGCCAGAAAGAGTCCCTGTGGGTTTTAAAATTTGCCTGCCCATTAAAGTCAATGGGGGTTCGCCCGGTTCGCTGTTCTCTAACCTAAATTTTTAGGTTTGCGACATCACAAATTCAAGAGCTGGACCTCAAACCTGTTTACTGTCATGATTTAAAACAATGCAGTATTCTGTCTCCTATCTGTCCCCAAGTTTGTGATTATTTATATACATATCTATCTATCTATCTATCTATCTATCTACATATCTATCTATCTATCTATCTATCTATCTATATATATATATATATTATATTTAATGTATAATATATATATATATATATATATATATATATATATACACAAACCTGTCTTCAGTCCGACCCTCCTCTGGACAGATGCCTGGGTGCAAAAATGAAGTAATACAGTCCACTCTCAGGATTTTTTACCAAAAAAATATTACTCTTTAATTAAACATTTTCGGAGACTGGGTCCCCTTCATCAGCATCTGCTGATCAGCATCTCTAAAAACGTTTCATTAAAGAGTGATTTTTTTGGTAAAAAGACCTGAGAGTGCATCTATCTGTTGGAATATATGAGGGTGAGGGCGGGACTTTATTTAAAGGGGTGGGGTCTAGTGTCCCACCATCTTTAAAATTCACCAGCTGCCACTGCCCCCTCCACCCCCTGCACTCAGACCTCTGTAACACTTTCTGTTCTTTTTATCCATCCTGTGTTTCAAGATCTTGGGGTCTATTTATGTAGGTGCGGACAGACATGATCCGCTAAAGTAAATCATGTCCTCCGCACATTGATAAATGCCGACAGCATACACTATTGGCATTTATCATTGCACCAGCAGTTCTGGTGAACTGCTGGTGCAATACTGCCCCCTGCAGATTTGCAGCCAATCGGCCGCTAGCAGGGGGTGTCAATCAACCCGATCGTATTTGATCGTGCTGATTCCTGTCCGCCACTTCATAGGTGGTGGACGAGTTAAGGAGCAGCGGTCTTAGGACCGATGCTTCTTAACTTCCGCTTCAGTCCGAACTGAAGTGGAGAGGGTCAGAAGCAGCATCCGCTGCTTCATAAATACTCCCCATAATCTGTAAATTCCATCAAATTGATCAGTATTGCTTCAGACTTGTAAAAGGAAGGAATTCTTCCTAAAGTTCGTCAACTTATAAATGTATAGTTAGTCCAATAAAAAGTCTCATTGCTCAATGCAATACTCTTGTTATTTTGATATCTAAATCTGTGGACTAACACGGCTACTCCAATTAATGTGTGTGTATATATATATATATATATATATATATATATATATAAAGTATCATTGCTCAATCTAAATCTGTGGACTAACACCGCTACTCCAATTAATGTGTGTATATATATATATATATATATATATACAGAAGAAGGGACGCTGTTGGTCCCGAAACGTCACAATAAAGGATATTTTATTTGATACTGCTGTCCATAGTCCAGTGAGTGCTTTCATCTCCTTATTTTCTATATATATATATATATATATATATATATATATATATATATATATATATATATATATATATATATAATATACATATATATATATATATACATATATCCCCCTTTCCATTGAAATTGTCACATTCCATCCGCTCATCGCCGTGTCACCGCGGCTCACGGATCTCTTCTGTGTCACGTCACGTGACACGGTTCTCTGTACCTCCTCTTGACGTCTACGTCTCTCTCTCCCTTCAAAAGACCGGCGGGAGATCTTCGCGGGGCCCGTTTGTCTTCCTGTCATCTGAACTTGTGAGTACCTTGGCTTCTGATATTTTTCTACCTGACATGTTTTACAGATCCCATGAATTGCCTTCTGGATTCATTCTCTCTTGTCTACCTGCCTAAAGGAATATTTCTGTTTGTTTGCCTAACCAGCTTAAAGGGACATTTGCTTTATCAAACTTGCCTAAAGGAATATTTCTGTTTGTTTGCTAACCAGCTTAAAGGGACATTTGCTTTATCAAACCTGCCTAAAGGAATATTTCTATTTGTTTGCTAACCAGCTTAAAGGGACATTTGCTTTATCAAACCTGCCTAAAGGAATATTTCTGTTTGTTTGCTAACCAGCTTAAAGGGACATTTGCTTTATCAAACCTGCCTAAAGGTATATTTCTATTTGTTTGCTAACCTGCTTAAAGGGAAATTTGCTTTATCAAACCTGCCTAAAGGAATATTTCTGTTTGTTTGCTAACCTGCTTAAAGGGACATTTGCTTTATCAAACCTACAAAAGGAATACCTCTCTGTTTGTTTTCTAACCTGCTTAAAGGGACATTTGCTTATTCCAAACCTGCTGAAGGATTACTTCTCTGTTTGTTTGTTAAACTGCTTAAAGGGACATTTGCTTTATCTATCCTACAAGAAGGAATACTTATCTGTTTGCTTTCTAACCTACTTAAAGGGACATTTGTTTTTATCTTTCCTGAGTGGGTCACGTCCTGGATATTTCTCAGTGTGCTAGCGTGTGTTTTATTTTTCACGCTAGCAGTTGGGTTGAATCCTGGGCTGACCCTTTACGTCTGATAGTACAAACGGGCCAAAAATGGACCCCACTGAATTATCCATGGCCGTGACCCACCAGGGACAGTTATTGGGATCTCATGCTACCCACTTGCAATCCTTGGACACAAAGTTGGATCAGATAACTGCTTTAGTTCAGAATATGGCTGCTCCTATTCCTCCAAATCCTATTCCTTTGGAGCCCTCTCCTCCTACGAATCCTACCAATCCGTCACAAGGTCAACTCAGTCCGAGGATACCCCTTCTGGACAAATATGATGGGAATCCTGAGGATTGTAGAGGTTTTCTGAATCAGTGTCGCCTTCATTTTCGGAATAGTCCTCTTCTTTTTGCAACCCCCTCTTCTAGAATCACTTTCCTTATATCCTTAATGAAAGGTAGAGCCTTAGCCTGGGTATCACCTTTGCTAGAAAAGAATGATCCAATACTCCAGGATGTGGATACTTTCCTCTCTGTCTTTTCTAATCTCTTTGATAAACCAGGGAGGTCCGCCGCTGCTGAAGCTTCCCTCCTAGATTTACGACAGGGTGGTCAATCTGTATCTCAATATGCCATTGAATTTCGCACCCTAGTTTCTGAGACTACTTGGAATCAGGGAGCTCTTAGAGCAGCTTTTCGTAAAGGACTATCTGAACGTCTCAAAGATGAGTTGGTCTATCGTGAACTTCCAGAATCTCTAGAAGCTTTGATAAATCTTTGTATTTGCCTCGATTCCAGATACCGTGAACGCCAACAAGAAAGAGAAAGAAGTCAGAAAGCTTCTAATCGACCTGTTCGGCTGTTTCCCCACCTCTCTAACCCCGTAACTCCCGCTTCTCCACCTTCCGACCAGGCTGAACCAATGGAGATAGGCACCATTAGATTAACCGAAACTGAACGTCAGAGGAGAAGCTCTCTTGGACTGTGTTTGTACTGTGGTCTTAAAGGACATTTATTAAAGGATTGTCCTACCAGACCGCTAAAAGCCAGGGCTTAACTTCTGTCCAGGGAGCTGAGTTAAGCCAAATAGGATTTCATTCCCTCAACAATAAACTTTTTGTTCCGGTTTCTCTTCAAATTGGAGAGGACAAGATTCATGCTCAAGCCCTTATTGACTCAGGTGCTGGAGGAGTCTTCATCAATTCCACATTTGTAATTTCTCACTCTATTCCCTTAAGTAGAAAGCAGTATCCTATTCCTGTCTCCACTGTTAGTGGAGATCCCTTGGGTCCCGGACTTATCCAGTTTGCTACTAGACCTATTCTCTTTTCTGTAGGAATCCTTCATTTGGAGACAATATGTTTTGACGTTATCTCGACTCCTCAATTTCCCATAATTTTGGGTCTTCCCTGGCTCCAGTTACATAATCCTGTTTTCTCTTGGACTCAAGGCGAACTCACTTCCTGGGGATCTGCATGTCAAAATAGTTGTCTTCAAATACCCACTAAAGTGCCTCTCACTATTGCACTCACTACTGACACTTCTGGGTCGTTACCCGCACCTTATCAAGATTTTGTTTATGTTTTTTCCAAGAAAGAAGCAGAACGTCTTCCTCCTCACCGTCCTTTTGATTGTCCCATTGATCTTCTTCCTGGTGCCACCTACCCTCGTGGCAAGACGTATCCGCTCTCAAGGCTTGAGAATAAGGCCTTGGAGGAATATATCCAAGATAGTTTGGCTAGAGGTTTTATTCGGCCTTCCTCTTCTCCTCTAGGGGCAGGTTTCTTTTTTGTGGGAAAAAAGGATGGAGGTTTACGACCTTGTATTGATTACCGGGGTTTGAATCAAATCACAGTCAAGAATAGTTACCCCTTACCCCTTATTCCTGAACTGTTCACCTATCTTCAAGGAGCTACAATATTTACCAAACTGGATCTTCGTGGTGCGTACAATCTTATCCGTATGCGCAAGGGTGATGAATGGAAAACAGCCTTTAACACTCGTTTTGGCCATTATGAGTATTTGGTCATGCCTTTTGGGCTATGTAATGCCCCTGCTGTGTTTCAACACTTTGTGAACGAGATCTTTCTGGATTTTTTTAACACTTTTGTTATTATATATCTTGATGATATTCTAATTTTTTCTAAAGATTATCAAGATCATGTGCACCATGTCAGGACAGTTTTGCAATGGCTAAGAGATAATCATTTGTTTGCCAAATTGGAGAAATGTTCTTTTCATCAAAAATCCATACCCTTCTTGGGTTATGTAATATCTGAATCTGGATTTGAAATGGATCCAACTAAACTTTATTCCATTTTGGATTGGCCTAGACCTGATTCTCTTAAATCTCTACAAAGTTTTCTCGGCTTCGCCAGTTATTACAGGAAATTTATCAAAGGATTTGCAACTATTACTACTCCTCTCACTTCTCTCACTAAGAAGGGGCAAAACTGTAAAGATTGGCCTCCAGAGGCTATTAAGGCTTTTGAGTCTCTCAAAGAAGCTTTTTCTTCTGCGCCCATACTCCGCCACCCAAATCTGGATTTTCAATTCATATTAGAAGTGGATGCTTCTTCTGTGGCTGCTGGGGCTGTTCTCTCTCAACGAATACCGGACACAGGAAAGATTCATCCTGTAGGTTTCTTTTCCAGGAAATTTACCACTTCCGAATTAAACTACGACGTAGGCAATAAAGAGTTACTTGCCATCAAGATGGCTCTGGACGAATGGAGGCATTGGCTGGAGGGTACTACTTTACCATTTTCCATACTCACAGATCATAAAAATCTTCTTTATCTCCAAACTGCCAAACGATTGAATTCCAGACAGGCTCGTTGGTCTCTATTTTTCTCACGTTTTCATTACAATCTCTTTTATATACCTGGTTCTAAAAATATAAAAGCAGATGCTCTTTCCAGACAATTTCAATCTACCTCTACTCCTGAATCTGGTACCATCCTTCAACCACATAAAGTCATAGCACAGTTATCAACTTCTTGCTTACTGGATTTACAGACTGCTCAAAAGGACCTTCCTTCGTCCTGCAAACCTCCTGATGGTTTACTGTTTGTCCCAGAAAACCTTCGCTCCAAGATTCTATATTGGGCTCATGATAGTCCTCTCTCCGGACATCCTGGCATCAGTAACACTGCTCGGAATCTCAAACAGTATGTCTGGTGGCCTACTCTCACTCAAGATGTTAAAGACTATGTATCTGTTTGCACACAATGTGCTACCAATAAGACTCCTCGTCAACTTCCTTCTGGTTTGCTTCAGCCGTTGCCCATTCCTCACCAACCTTGGACCCATTTGTCTATGGACTTTATTACTGACCTTCCTCTTTCTGCTGGAAACAACACTATTTGGGTGGTTGTCGACAGGTTCACTAAGACAGCTCATTTCATTCCTTTGCCTGGTCTACCCTCTGCCAAAATACTTTCTGAGCTTTTTCTTTTGCACATTGTGAAATTACATGGGTTTCCTCTGGATATCGTCTCCGATAGAGGAGTGCAATTTGTTTCTCGGTTCTGGAAATGGCTCTGCAAACATTTTGGTACTACTGTCTCTTTGTCTACTTCACATCATCCGCAGTCTAATGGCCAGACGGAAAGAGTTAACCAGTGTCTGGAGACTTATCTTAGACATTATGTAGACCATCATCACTCTAATTGGACTCGCTATCTTCCTTTGGCAGAGTTGGCTCATAATGCCCGATACAATTCGTCTCTTCAATCTTCTCCCTTTTATGCAGCTTATGGATTTCAACCTAGAACATTTCCGTTGCATACTACTTCCACTGAAAATCCTGCTTCTGATCAAACTGCTCAGAGATTAACTCGCCATTGGTGGATGATACGTCGTCTTCTTTCCAAAGCCTCTAATCGATATAAACTCTTTGCGGATCGCCGACGGAAGAGAGCTCCCAAATATTGTCCTGGAGACAAGGTTTGGATTTCTACGCGTTATCTTCATCTCAAACAACCTTCTACTAAATTGGGTTCACGATATGTGGGTCCTTTCCGAATACTGGGTCAAGTTTGTTCCACTGCATACCGAGTTGCTCTTCCCAAAACTCTCAAGGCTCACCCTGTCTTCCATGTTTCTCTTCTGAAACCTGTGATATCTAATAGATATTCTAAGTCTCTGCCCAAGCCTCAACCTCTCTTGGTACAGGGACAACCTGAGTTTGAGGTTTATCACATTCTGGATTCCAAGCTTCGTGGCAAGAAATTATACTATCTCATCCATTGGAAGGGCTATCCAGTCACGGAGCGGACTTGGGAACCGGCTCAACAGGTACACGCCCCTGCTTTGATTAAGGCTTTCCACAAGATTTATCCTGCTAGGCCTGGTCCTGTCCCCCGGAGGGGTCCTTGAGGGGGGGTGCTGTCACATTCCATCCGTTCATCGCCGTGTCACCGCGGCTCACGGATCTCTTCTGTGTCACGTCACGTTGCCTAGCAACGTGACGCGGTTCTCTGTACCTCCTCTTGACGTCTACGTCTCTCTCTCCCTTCAAAAGACCGGCGGGAGATCTTCGCGGGGCCCGTTTGTCTTCCTGTCATCTGAACTTGTGAGTACCTTGGCTTCTGATATTTTTCTACCTGACATGTTTTACCAATCCCATGAATTGCCTTCTGGATTCATTCTCCCTTGTCTACCTGCCTAAAGGAATATTTCTGTTTGTTTGTCTAACCAGCTTAAAGGGACATTTGCTTTATCAAACTTGCCTAAAGGAATATTTCTGTTTGTTTGCTAACCAGCTTAAAGGGACATTTGCTTTATCAAATCTGCCTAAAGGAATATTTCTATTTGTTTGCTAACCTGCTTAAACGGACATTTGCTTTATCAAACCTGCCTAAAGGAATATTTCTGTTTGTTTGCTAACCAGCTTAAAGGGACGTTTGCTTTATCAAACCTGCCTAAAGGAATATTTCTATTTGTTTGCTAACCAGCTTAAAGGGACATTTGCTTTATCAAACCTGCCTAAAGGTATATTTCTATTTGTTTGCTAACCTGCTTAAAGGGACATTTGCTTTATCAAACCTGCCTAAAGGAATATTTCTGTTTGTTTGCTAACCTGCTTAAAGGGACATTTGCTTTATCAAACCTACAAAAGGAATACCTCTCTGTTTGTTTTCTAACCTGCTTAAAGGGACATTTGCTTATTCCAAACCTGCTGAAGGATTACTTCTCTGTTTGTTTGTTAAACTGCTTAAAGGGACATTTGCTTTATCTATCCTACAAGAAGGAATACTTATCTGTTTGCTTTCTAACCTACTTAAAGGGACATTTGTTTTTATCTTTCCTGAGTGGGTCACGTCCTGGATATTTCTCAGTGTGCTAGCGTGTGTTTTATTTTTCACGCTAGCAGTTGGGTTGAATCCTGGGCTGACCCTTTACGGCTGATAGAAATACCTTGTAATATACCAAATACCTTTGAACCCTTAAAACATTTTTTTACTAATATCTATATGAACAATTTTTATGAGAAGGTGTATATATTAGTGGATATTGCAATATTGTTTACTCATTAATGATAAGCACCACTTGTGATCTAGCTCATTTGCCTTACTCACTGCCATACTGGATGAACAAAAGTTTCCTGTTAAATCAAGGTAAAGTTAGGAATGAGTGAAATGAATAACGCAACAAACACATGCCCACTATACTGAATATACCCTTGTTCCAATTTTTCAGAGAGACATGCACACATCACAATGGTTTTGGAGCACAACAGGTTAATTGCACATATCACCTATTAGCATCACTGCAGATTATTAAAAAGGATCAACCAATATTGTCATGGTTCCCTGCCTGCCGTTACTGTAATTTTAAGACTGCTTCCTCTTCTCCTGTCAATCAGGCTGTTTGGGGCATAGCCTTCATCCTTGATCCTACTAATGGAACTTACCTGCATGATTATTTATCCTTCAACTGATCTCAGCAGCATCTATTTAGGAAATCCTCAGGCCTAGGTTAAAGGGCACCATATTTGATGGTTTCAGATGGCTATGGGGACGATTTATCAATGCTTCAACTGATAATATGCTAGAATCTTGCGTCAAATTAGATGGAAAGTTGATCGGCCATAGTTAACAAAGCTTTAATATCGTCAAATGTTAAATTGTGTAATGTAATATACGCTCCCGCAATTTCAATTCAACGCAGATCGATGCTTGTATTATTCGAGCAGAATACTGATCATCTGCCGTCACATTCAACTCTATTTGACCCTCTTGCCAATTTATCAAACATTCAACAGGTACGCTTGCGTCTATTCCAACGCAGCATACCTATCGTTCAAACCGCCACCCTTGAGGCCGCGAATGACATAGAAATCAATAGGAGTCTGAAAAAACAGAAAGGTTATGTTCGATGATGCAAGACAATAAGGCATATTAGATAATAAAAGTAACTAAGGGAGATGTTACCATACTTATGGAATATGTTACATCTTTACAAAGCAAGGGGACAATATGTTGTGTCAAGTATTGCTCCAAATTTGGTGCACTAGTAGATATAGGGATAAAAATTGTAATAAATACATAACATAATATAGCCAAATAAACAAGATGAAAGGGTAAAGTGGTCAGAATAAGCCGGTAATGGTTAATAATAATGACTTTAAGGCAGTTCAATGCCTTAAGGCATTCAGATCAATCAGCTGCTGAGAAACAACTGGCAGGCACAAACAAGGCTGTAGTAGTGGAGTGGTTCCACAGAAAAAAATGCTTGTAGGAAACATGGAAAAAGAAAATCCAAAAAGCCTTGTATGGAGCATTAGATAAAACAGCAAATTTTATTGTGCATAGGTTAAAAGAACACATGTGATGGCAGCAATTTCCATAGGGCCAATCAATGGAATGTCTGACCAGTTTCAGTGTTACAACACCGTAATCATAGACATAAATTTACTACAGCTGTTGCAGACCTTTATATCATATAATACATTCTAATAGGTTAAAACAATAAAAAGGGATTGGCCTAGGAATAACCCTTTAGTAACCTGGTAAGAGACAATCAAATTACAATGGATCCAGAACCCACAATATCAAAACATAGCATTGTTATTAAATGAACTAATTAGAATTGTGCCATAGCATAACTGTATATTTGGAACAGCTACACAGCTAAACATAATCAAATGAGAATTAAATTAAATAAGATTAAATTAAACAGCTATGAGATAGAGAGTAATACAAGTGAATAAAATAGCATTAGTAATACTTGTATACACAGGTTCAAAAAGTGTGGACCGAATTATCTCTGAATACGACATTATTAAATTTTTAGCAAAGATAATCATTTGGTATTAGCTGTTCCTTTATTACACTATTTACAGATGTGGGAATATCCTTATTATGGTTTATCTAACTTAAACTATTATGGTGTTGTATACACATATATAATTCTCATTGATCCTAGATTATATTTGCTAATATGTGATTCTTTGGGGGATATTTAGCAAAGGTCTGGCGGACCTGATCCGACAGTGCGGATCAGGTTCGCCAGACCTCGCTGAATGCAGAGAGCAATATGCTCTCCATATTCAGCATTGCACCCCCTGCAGATTCGCAGCCAATCGGCCGCCAGCAGGGGGTGTCTGTCCTCTTGCTCAGAGCAGGCGGACAGGTTATGGAGCAGCGGTCTTTAGACCGCTGCTTCATAACTGCTGTTTCTGGCGAGCCTGCAGGCTCGCCAGAAACACAGGCCCTCAAGCTCCATCTGGAGCTTGATAAATGGGCCCCTTTCTGTTTAAATGTTATTTACTCCCTTGTAATTATAGACAGTATGAGGCCTATTTATGAAATGTCTAATGGACCTGATCCGACAGTGCGGATCAGGTCCGACAGACATCCCTGAATGCTCTGTTACCCGGGTTGCGTTCTGACACGCTATTACCAGTGGAGCTGGCGGTCAGACGTAGGCAACTAGGTAACACTTGTGAGCTGAAGTGCTTCTTTGCTGGCGTTTGCTTTATACCTTTTATTGCTTGGTAACCCTGTTTCTGTGTCTTGTTATGGACTTTGGATATCTACATCACTAGTACTGCAGAGAGCATTGAACTGCCTTAAAGTCATTATTATTAACCATTACCGGGTTATTCTGACCAATTTACCCTTTCATCTTGTTTATTTCATTTTCCCTGATTAGTGGCAAAGATATACATACTCTAGATGACTGTACTGTTTGGGGTACTGTTTTTTTAAGCCATTATAGGCAAATTTATATGCACTTGTCTAGTTTTTTTTTAGCTTTTTACCCCAATGGAGGGGGCACAGGAGATGGATACCCTACTTGTCTCTGATATTGATGAGGATAACCTGGACATGTTAAATTTGGAGGATGTGTTCAGCCATGATTCCTCCAGGATCAAATTAGGGGATCTTTTTCAGGATTTTGAAAATCTCAAATTAAATGAGCAGAAGTTAAAATGGGACAAATGGATCCTTACTAAATATCTAGACCTGAAGATGAATCCCAGGGGCTTAAGGCTGAACAAGTTCTCTACTTATGATATTAAAGATTAATCTTTTATTTTACATTGGAACTAGGAATTGAATGACTGTTCATTAACTTTGATTTGTCTCCTTATAGAGTATAAATAATTTTTTGTTAAATGAGGTCAAATTGAAGCTTGTTTCCTTGCAGTCTGAAATGGATAGGTTTAGACAATGCGAGGTATATACACAGTTTGATATTATTTTCAAAAAGACTATGGAAGAGTCAAAAAAGTTAGTTATTCAAACTAAAAATTCCAAATTTATAAGGGATCAAAAAGATTAATCCCTTGGTGTTGTCTATGTGTGTCGACGTTGCCAAAGGAATACATTGTGGTTTAATCCAGGTACCCAGGAAAAATCTTCTGGAGGTAATATTAAAAATTAAAATAAAAATAGACGACACCAATTTAGGGGTAATAGACAGAATACACAAGATCCCCAATCTGATTCCCCAACGAAAGTTACCTTTTTCTGACTCAGAGGCAAAAGCCTCTGATGAAGACAGGTTTGCATCCAGTTTTGAAGGGGCATCAGGGGGTGAACAATTGTCGGGGGGGAATCAATACTAATAGAGATTGACGTCTGCAAATTGAGTAACAGTAATAAAGGGATCTTAAAAGGTTCTGTACAATTAGGGGCTAGACCGAAACAAGGAGGAGTGAATACAAAATCACAACAGACCATTAGGAATGATTTACAGATGGTTGACCAACCCAATAAGGGGTCTTCTAAGATGAACACCCAGGTTTTTCAAGAGGCCCGAGAGACAGTTCCAAAGGGGAGGAGGTCAGAAACAAGGCAATATGGGCCAAGGTATAGGAGGTCAGGAACAACCCAGATACACTATTGAGGGCCAAAATTTCAACAACAAACATAAGAAATACCAGTACATATGGTAATTAGTGATGTCCCGAATAGTTCGCAGGCAAATAGTTCCCGGCGAACATAGCATGTTCGCGTTCGCCGTGGCAGGCGAACATTTGCGATGTTTGATCCGCCCCCTATTCATCATCATTGAGTAAACTTTGACCCTGTATCTCACAGTCTGCAGACACATTCCAGCCAATCAGCAGCAGACCCTCCCTCCCAGACCCTCCGAGCTCCTGGACAGCAGCCATTTTAGATTCATTCGGAAGCTGCATTGTTAGTGAGAGGAGGGACAGTGTAGCTGCTGGTGATTTAATAGGGAAATTGATAGCTAGGCTAGTGTATTC
This sequence comes from Bombina bombina, assembly GCF_027579735.1. Lineage (NCBI taxonomy): Eukaryota > Metazoa > Chordata > Amphibia > Anura > Bombinatoridae > Bombina > Bombina bombina. Next base: position 151,005,067 of record NC_069505.1, read on the forward strand.
AGTGTTCACTACAGTTCTGAAGGACTCATCTGATCTCTGCTGTAAGGACAGCACCCCAAAAAGCCCTTTTTAGGGCTAGAACATAATTTTTTATTTTTTTTCCTGTGTAATCTAATTGCAGTTGCCTGCCTGCCAAGCCACTTGCCCAGTGCCACCACTCATGTCTGGTGTAACATTAGTGTAAATTTAAAAAAAAAAAAATTTTGACTGTCAAACATCAGTCTGCTAGTGTAATCTAATTGCAGTTGCCTGCCTGCCAGCGTGTGTGCCAGGCCCACTTGCCCAGTGCCACCACTCATATCTGGTGTAACAGTAGTGTAAATTAAAAAAAAAAAAACTCTTTTGACTGTGAAACATCAGTCTGCTTGTGTAATCTAATTGCAGTTGCCTGCCTGCCAGCGTGTGTGCCAGGTCCACTTGCCCAGTGTCACCACTCATATCTGGTGTAACAGTAGTGTAAATTTAAAAAAAAAACTTTTTTGACTGTGAAACATCAGTCTGCTTGTGTAATCTAATTGCAGTTGCCTGCCTGCCAGCGTGTGTGCCAGGCCCACTTGCCCAGTGCCACCACTCATATCTGGTGTAACAGTAGTGTAAATTTAAAAAAAACAACTCTTTTGACTGTCAAACATCAGTCTGCTAGTGTAATCTAATTGCAGTTGCCTGCCTGCCAGCGTGTGTGCCAGGCCCACTTGCCCAGTGCCACCACTCATATCTGGTGTAACAGTAGTGTAAATTAAAAAAAAAACAACTCTTTTGACTGTGAAACATCAGTCTGCTTGTGTAATCTAATTGCAGTTGCCTGCCTGCCAGCGTGTGTGCCAGGCCCACTTGCCCAGTGCCACCACTCATATCTGGTGTAAATTGACTGTGAAACATCAGTCTGCTTGTGTAATCTAATTGCAGTTGCCTGCCTGCCAGCATGTGTGCCCAGTGCCACCACTCATATCTTGTTTAATAGTAGTGTAAGTTTACATTTAAAAAAATAAAAACTTTTTGGACTGTAAAACATCAGTCTGCTTTTTTGTGTCAGGCTCACAGCGTATACTGTGCCCACTTGCCCAGTGCCACCACTCATATCTTGTTTAATAGTAGTGTAAGTGTACATTTAAAAAAATAAAAACTTTTTGGACTGTGAAACATCAGTCTGCTTTTTTGTGTCAGGCTCACAGCATATACTGTGCCAACTTGCCCAGTGCCACCACTCATATCTTGTTTAATAGTAGTGTAAGTGTACATTAAAAAATTGGGGGCGGTGCCTACAGCCGAAGCGGCAGGACATGTTTTTGAAGAGCTCCTGACTTTATATTATATTTTCTATATTAAGTTATTATTTCCTTAGTAGCTTTATATCACAGAAAGTTTGAAAGACTCAGGAAAGTATTCCTAAACTTTGTACCTGACCTATGCTCTTCGGCTCAACTTCTTAACCATCTAAAGAACTTATAAGCAGCGTGGCCTGAAAGGCTTATTCTTTTGGAGAGGAACAGCGGAGTTGGGGCAGCCACACAGTACCGCCCCCCAGACTTCTGGGTTACAAGCTCATAGCAAAGCATATAGCAAAGCACAGTCTGTTTTATAGTGAAACAAGAACCACTACGTTTGAGCCTAAACAAATAATCGAGCTTACAATGGAGACGGCTGAAAAATGGGAGAAGGCAGTAACGGAGCTGATTACTGAACATTTTACAGCTCTTGAACATTGCCTTTTACGCCATGTGAGTACAGCCATATTTCACATTGAGGGAAATTATTATGTCCCAGAGAGGGACTATGTGGATCTGCCAGGGAAGATGACTAAAACTCCAGCCCCCTTCGTGATTACTAATCCCTTCTCAGACGGGCCACACAGTAACCCTCTCTCTCTCTCACACAGTAACCCTGCAAACTTGCGCTATTCACATTGAGCTGCATCGGAACCCAAGAGAGGGAGTGATATATACATTAAGGGAGTCCTCACTAAACTTGACCCTAAGGCTGAAAATCCGAGAGATACGGACACTCCTACGTTGTCTGCAGACCTGAATACTCTGACAGAGTTTGAGAAAAACGTTCCCCTACATTACCGGAGTATAGTTCGTATGGATGTGACACCTATACTAGTGTTACATGTAAGTTCATTCACTGGGTATACGTGTCGTCGGCACTGTCTTGGACCCAGATGGCTGAAACAGGGACTACAGGCAGCCGAGACATCGCCTTTCTACCGCACTGGAATCGGCTAAAATCCTCTGTGGGTTACTAATGGTTCCTAAGGAAATTGCTGTGGAGCCCATCTGAAGAAATAAAAATCATGATTATTTTCTAAATGTATTACCAGTGTGGAGGCGACATGGTATGCCGTACTGTATGAAAAGCGCAGATTATTACAGACACTTAAAAAGAAAAAAAAAGACATTCACTAGATCATCTAAACAACCCAATGGATGTTTAAAACTGATCAGACACAAAGGATTTGTTAAATAAGTTTATTTAGAAAGTTTTTTTTTTGTTTTGTTTTTTCTCTGCTTAAATTATCCTTTATTTGAAGAGTGAAGTTGTTAATTTGCTTTGCAGTGTGACTTTGAAAGAGGATGGGTTATGGAAAAGAAATGCAAGCGAGGGACTTCTTGACGCTGGAAAACTAAATATTGTTGTGCGGTTTAAAATCTCAGTCTGTTTGTATCCATCTAGACACTGCCAACACTGAGCCGCATCGCAACTTGTTTGGACATCTACTTTTATTTATTTTTGCTGTGGTTGCACTGTTCTATTTGTTATTTGTACCTTTGGACAGTGGCTGGGGGTGAGTGGTGAACTGTCACAGATGCTTTGCTGCCCACAAACTATTACACGGGTTTGTAGAGAACACCTTGTTTCATGGCGGCCCTGATTGACTATCATGGGGGTTGTACTTGCTCTGAAGGGTTCCCTAATCTTACGCTCTCAATGTTTGTTATGCTCATTTATGTACAGTAAATGTAGCCATAATATACCAAGTCTCCTGATATGTCTAGAATAGCTTTTCAGTTAACAGGGCAGTAAATATAGGAACAACATTACGCAATTCACAGAACACAGCTATTTAGACTATAGTTTTGATCTAGAGTTGTTAGGAAAAGTTTAGATTTATATGTACAGATATATGACCAACCCTATACCATGGGTAAATTGAGAATATAGAAATGTTATGAAAATATATGTGCCCCAGACACAATGATTATGAGTAATATGGGTAATATTTAAATAGATAGCCTAATGCCCTATAGATCACTTTCATCTTAGCTGGAATGTTATGTATTTCTATATTTGAACCCATGTTTGAAGCATGATAGCTAGATGTGTGGTTAATTGCTGGTTAAAGTTCTATAGTATTAAGCTTATTCAAGAAGGTTACAATGCTCATAAAGTACTCGTATAACTTTATTTAGTGGGACCTATAAGTACCTAATTATGACCCTGCTCATTCAGCCCTATGAGCTGAAAAACGTATTAAATTATTTAGAGCTGATTGCTATCCATGCCTGCTCCCACTGCTCAGGGGGTTTCTCATACCTCTATAGTTTATACTCCCTCCACAGCTTATATATTTGATATTCACATATGTATATTTACGCCTAGTTTATTGATGT